>NW_026898429.1:0-52282 GCF_033153095.1 Gastrolobium bilobum
TGTTCATTCATAACTCTCAAGGTGGTAAATTGGATCCTCGGGCTCTTAAGGGCATCTTTCTTGGCTATTCCCCTACTCAGAAGGGGTATAAATGCTTCAGTCCAGCCACACATCGATTCTACATTACTAAAGATGTCACTTTTTTTGAACATCAGCCTTATTTTTCCCAAACCGCCATTCAGGGGGAGATCATCCCTAATTCCAAGGAATGGTTGTTTGTGACTAATACTCCAGAAAACTCTGCTTCAACAGCCCCTACACCGGTCTTAGGTGAATCTCAGGAAAATGACACTTCATCTAATGGCTTATCCTCTTCCGGCCCGCTCCAGAAACCGCCTGAACAGCAGCCCCTGCAAGTCTACACGCGACGGCCCAAATACAGAACAGCTTCTGAGATGCTTGAACATGTTGACAAACAGATTACCTTGGCTCCTGGTCCAACTGAAGAAACCATTAGTCCTGCACTTGACCAAACTGAATCCTTGCTGCCAAGTTCTGATGATGCTCTGCACATGCCAATTGCACTTCGTAAGGGGGTAAGGACATGTACAAGTCATTCCATCTGTAATTTTATATCCTATGCTAATCTTTCCTCCAGGATGCAGCATCTAGTCAAGAACATTGACAAGGAAACCATTCCTACATCCTACTTTGAGGCATCTAAGACTACTGAATGGTGTTCTGCTATCCAGGATGAATTGCATGCACTCAAAAAAAATGGCACTTGGGAGATAGTTACCTTACCACAAGGAAAATCAGTGGTTGGCTGTAAGTGGATTTTTACCATCAAATATAATGAAGATGGGAGTATTAATCGCCATAAAGCAAGACTTGTGGCCAAAGGATTCACTCAGACACAGGGCATTGATTACCAGGAAACCTTTGCTCCAGTAGCAAAATTTAATTCAATTAAAATTCTTTTGTCCATTGCTGCTTGCCTAGATTGGCCCCTTTGGCAAATGGATGTGAAGAATGCATTCTTAAATGGTGACTTAGAAGAAGAGGTTTACATGGAAATTCCCCAAGGAGTGGAAGATGGTCAAGGATCTCGAAAGGTATGTAGATTATTAAAATCCCTTTATGGTTTGAAGCAATCTCCAAGGGCTTGGTTTGATAAGTTTACTGCAGTTGTCAAAAATCAAGGGTACTCCCAATGTCAAACTGATCATACTATGTTTGTTAAAACTGCACCTCATCAGAAAATTACAATATTAATTGTCTATGTTGATGATATTGTGATTACTGGTAATTGGGAGGATGAGATAAAGCAATTAAAGGAGACGTTAGCTCACAAATTTGAGGTCAAGGACCTTGGAAAATTACGATATTTTCTTGGAATGGAAGTGGCAAGAACTAAGGAAGGAATTTCAGTTTCTCAAAGAAAATATACTCTTGATCTGCTGAATGAAACAGGGATGTTGGGATGTAAACCTTCTGATACACCAATGGAGGCGAACTACAAGATAGGACTCAAACAAGAATGTGCTTCGGTAGACACTGAGAGATATCAAAGACTAGTTGGAAAACTCATTTATTTAGCCCACACTAGGCCTGATATTAGTTTCCCTGTGAGTGTGGTCAGTCAATTTATGAACAGCCCAAATGAAGAGCACTTGGAAGCCGTCTACAGAATCCTACGATACTTAAAGATGACTCCTGGTAAAGGATTGTTCTTCAAGAAAAATTCCAGCCGTGATATTGTGATTTACACGGACGCTGATTGGGCAGGATCCATTATCGATCGAAGATCAACCACAGGCTATTGCTCATATGTGTGGGGAAATTTGGTCACTTGGAGGAGTAAAAAACAGTCTGTGGTAGCCAGAAGCAGTGCTGAAGCCGAATACAGGGCATTGTCCTTAGGCACTTGTGAGGGAATGTGGATTTTAAGAGTCCTAAAGGAGCTACACCTCGAATACAAGGATCCTATGAAGATTTTCTGTGATAACATGGCCACCATTGGAATTGTCAATAATCCAATCCATCATGACCGTACCAAGCATGTTGAACTTGATAGAAATTTCATCAAGGAAAAAATTGATGCAAATATTATTGATCTAAGTCACATTTCCACAGGGTCCCAGATTGCTGATATCTTAACCAAGTCTTTATCAAGAATTAAATTTGAAGGACTAATTTCCAAGCTGGGAATGCTGGACATCTACCACCCAGCTTGAGGGGGAGTGTTGCAATCCCTAGTTTTCAGCATCTAGAATGTTTTATTTTTCCTCCTTAATCTTAGGAGTTTGTTTCGTTATTTGTTATTTAAATTCCTAGGATTAGTTTGTTTCTGATATTTTTCCTGTTTAGTTAAAATAGGATTCAGTTTTCTAGTTTTATCTCTTTCCCTGATTATAGGGATTTGTTGCACTGGAATATTTCTGGTGTCTATTTATTGTACGTTTTTTTTTCTTTTAGTTTTAATGGAAAAACTGGTTCCATCATTCAAACTTTCTATAGTTTTCAAGCATCTTTTAGATTTGGACTCCTACTTCTACCCTTAGAACACAAGGGAAACAGGCTTGAAGGGTTTATTTGTTTCAATTCTTTTAGCTTAAATTTTACGTGTAAAATAATAATTTTTAATCCTGCTATTGCAACATGAAATCAATCAAAAGTGATTAAACATACTGCAAAATGACATTTCAAAAACCTGAAATATGAATTTCTGAGTTTGACCTATGACCAATTGACCATCTCCATGCCATTACACATCTTACTGTTATATGTTTATGTTTGATTAGAGAAGTAACACAAGTTACTTCAACAGCAATCTGCTGCAGCTGATCTCACAACCACCTTTCCTGCTCTCTGTTAGGTCATAGCTGCATTATTCTGTTTTCTGTTAGCTGCTTACAGATGAGTTACGACTCAGTTCAAGTCTGTTCGGTTTGTTTCAGATCTGTTATGGTTTGTGTTAGAAATAATATTAATTTATTTATTATTATTAGAATAGTCTAGAATAGTCTAGATTGTGGGCTTGGCCCATTAGGTCATTCCGTTAGGTCTTTTAGTCTCTATAAATAGAGAGCCTACTTGTACAGACTTACACACTTGAATATACAATATTTTCAGATTCAATTTGGTATCAGAGCTCTCGATCTGAGGGCTCTGCTTCCGCATATATATCTTTTCCTTTCTTTTTACTGTCGTGCATCATACCGGCAACCATCCTTTCACACCTAACCCTTATTTAGTCACAAATTTTTTGTCCTCAACCTCGTATCATCAGGAAAAAGATCGTCAGCCTCCGTTCATCGCCGGAAACCGCCAGAAAACCACCGTCCGCCACTGTTCACCACCGTCAGACTGCTTTTCCGGCGACTTTTCCGACCAACCACCACGCGATCAGGAGCGGCTCAGGGAGGCGACCCTGTCTGTCTAAGCCGCGTGTTGATCGAAGCATCCACGCGCCGGTGGAAGTCTCCGGCGGCCGAACCACTGTTCCGGCGTGTGAGCCACCGTCCGGCCACCGTTCCAGGCCGGACCACCACCATCTTGCTCGCCTCCTCACCCTCTTTCCAGATCTGGTCTCCGTTCGTTGTGGGTCCCATCCGTTTGAAAGATATCAGTGAAAAACCCGCTGTTTGGACACTTTTGTGCAACGTTTTTGCGCGATTTCTTGCTTTCTTGTAGTTCATTTCTATTTTCTGGTCATCTCCTTTTATTTTGTGATGGAGGGCTCAAATAATGCGTCCAAAAACACGACTGGCATCATCTCCGGTACTACCCCATCTCCATTCTTTTCTCGGGCCCGTGATTCCAATTGGAACAGTGGACGCGGTCGTAGACGTGGCCGCAGACAAAGGCCTCGTTGCAATTATTGCCAGAATCTTGGGCATTTTGAAGAACGCTACTATAGGAAGTACCCTCATTTGAAGCCACCGACTGCCAACTTTGCTCAAACTGATGTTACGCCACCTTCAACTGGATTAGTAACTCTTTCAAGTGCCGACTATGAGGCACTTCTCAAGAAGTTTTCTTCTCAGCATCCTACTCAAGACACTGGTAATCATGTTGCTTGTTTTTATCAATCATCTCTTGGACCCTGGATAATAGACTCAGGTGCTACTCATCATATTTGTGGTAATAAAGATCTCTTCACTTCACTTTCTTATTCTAATAACCTACCCCCTGTCACTCTTGCTGATGGCACTAAGGCTCCTGCTCGTGGAATTGGGGAAGCCAAACCAACTCCTCTTTTAACTTTGAGTTCAGTTTATTATATACCTGGCATTCCTTTTAATTTAATCTCTGTTAGCCAGTTGATTCATTCTCTTTCATGTACTATTACCTTCTCTAAACAATCCTTTTCTATGCAGGATTCGGGTACGGGGAAGACAATTGGAGCAGGCGCTGAGTCACGAGGTCTCTACTATCTGATTGCACCACCTTCTCCAGTAGCTTGTTCTCTCACAGAGTCTCCTGAGCTAATTCACAGCTGTCTGGGTCATCCAAACCTCTCCAAGCTTCAGCATATGGTTCCCTTTTTATCCAATCTTAAGTCTTTAAACTGTCATTCTTGTCAGCAAGGAAAACACACTCGCTCCTCCTTTGCTAATAAAGTCAATAAAAAAGCTGATGCTCCTTTTTCTATTGTTCATTCTGATATTTGGGGTCCGAGTCGAACAACGTCTGTTTTGGGTTTTCAGTATTTTGTCACCTTTATTGATGATTTCTCCTGTTGCACTTGGGTTTATTTAATGAAAAATCGTTCTGAGTTATTTTCAATTTATCAAAAGTTTTGTGCAGAAAGAAAAACTCAATTTGGTGCTTCTATTCAAATCTTGCGCAGTGATAATGCAAAAGAGTATGTGTCTCTTGAATTTTCTAAATTTCTGGATACACAAGGGACGATACACCAGACTACCTGTCCTCACACTCCACAACAAAATGGAGTCGCTGAACGTAAAAATAGACATCTAGTTGAAACTGCACGTACCCTTCTCATTCATATGAACGTCCCACTCCGTTTTTGGGCAGATGCTATTATCACCTCATGTTTCCTTATCAACCGCATGACCCTCTTCTGTGCTAAACAATGATGTTCCCCACAGTATTTTGTTTTCCGGAGCACCTTCTTATCCTCTGCCTTTACATATTTTTGGCTGTACTTGTTTTGTTCATGATCTTACTCCAGGTAAAGACAAGTTGACATCCAAGGCCTTCAAGTGTATTTTCCTTGGGTATACACGTTTTCAAAAAGGGTATCGTTGTTATTCTCCTGATCTCAAGCGTTATATCGTTTCTGCTGATGTCACTTTCCTTGATCAGCAGCCTTTTCACTCTACTCCGTCTCCAGTGTCCCAAGTTGATCAGGTCCTCCCTGTTCCTTTTCTTGACTTGTCTTTACCAGCTGCAGGTGACCCTATTCCAGAGGAGCAACCAATTACCTCCATACCTGCAGATCGTCCTCTCCTCACATACCAACGTCGTCAGCCTGCACCTCCTCCGACTTTGCCTCTTGATGACTCATCGCCCTTTCCCGTCGGCTCTTCTCCTCCGGATCCTCCATCAGAGACTCCTCCCATTGCCCTTCGGAAAGGTATTCGATCCACTCGAAATCCTCATCCCCTTTATTCTTTCTTGAGTTATGACAGACTTTCTTCACAACATTTTACTTTTGTTTCTTGTCTCTCCTCTGTTTCCATCCCTAAAACCACAGGTGAAGCACTATCTCATCCAGGGTGGCGCCAGGCGATGCTTGATGAAATGCAGGCACTTCAGTCCAATGGCACTTGGGATCTTGTTCGTGCTCCTCCCGGGAAGTCTGTTGTTGGTTGTCGATGGGTGTTCACAGTTAAAGTTGGTCCTGATGGCACTGTTGATCGCCTTAAAGCTCGCTTAGTGGCCAAGGGATACACACAGATCTTTGGTCTTGATTATGAGGATACCTTTTCTCCTGTTGCTAAGATGGCTTCCGTTCGCCTGTTTCTTGCCCTTGCCGCCATTCATCACTGGCCCCTTCTCCAACTTGATATTAAGAATGCTTTTCTACATGGTGACTTGCAGGAGGAAGTTTATATGGAGCAACCACCAGGTTTTGTTGCTCAGGGGGAGAGTTCTGGAATGATATGTAAACTTCGAAAATCTTTATATGGCCTGAAGCAATCTCCTCGGGCCTGGTTTAGCCGCTTTAGTTCAGTTGTTGAATCCTTTGGCTTAATCAGAAGCAAAGCCGATCATTCTGTCTTTTACCGGCATAGCTCTTCTGGCCAGTGTGTTTATCTCCTGGTCTATGTTGATGACATTATCATTACAGGCAGTGATCAGACCGGGATTGATCAGTTGAAAGAGCATTTATTCAATCAATTTCAGACCAAAGATCTTGGCAGACTTCGATATTTCTTGGTGATCGAAGTTGCACAGACTAGGCGGGGCATTTCCATCTGTCAGAGGAAGTATGCACTGGATATCCTAGATGAGACTGGCATGTTAGGCTGTAAACCCATTGATACACCTATGGACCCCAATGTTAAGTTATTACCAGGACAGGGGGAGCCACTGCCAAATCCTAGTCGCTACCGCCGATTAGTTGGAAAATTGAATTATCTTACTGTGACAAGGCCAGATATCTCCTTCGCAGTGAGTGTTGCAAGTCAATTTCTTGATTCTCCTTGTGACTCCCATTGGGATGCAGTTATTAGAATTCTCCGATATATTAAAAAGGCGCCAGGAAGAGGTTTATTATATACAAATAAAGGGAGTTCAGAGATCTCTAGTTATTCAGATGCTGACTGGGCAGGTTCTCCTTCAGATAGACGATCCACCTCAGGGTATTGTGTTCTCTTCGGAGGAAATTTGATCTCTTGGAAGAGTAAGAAGCAAACTGTGGTCGCCAGATCCAGTGCGGAGGCAGAATATCGGGCAATGGCAAATGCAACCTGTGAGCTCATCTGGCTGAGTCAATTGCTGAAGGAACTCCATCTCTGTGAACAAAGGCCTATGAAGCTCATTTGTGACAACCAAGCCGCTTTGCATATATCCTCTAACCCAGTCTTTCATGAGAGGACCAAGCATATAGAAATTGATTGTCATTTTGTTAGAGAAAAGATCCAGTCAAGGGAGATCGAGACAGCATTTGTCAATTCCAATGATCAACTTGCGGATGTATTCACTAAAGCTCTTAGAGGTCCTCGAATAGATCATATTTGTAACAAGCTGGGAGCTTTTGATATATACGCACCAGCTTGAGGGGGAGTGTTAGAAATAATATTAATTTATTTATTATTATTAGAATAGTCTAGAATATTCTAGATTGTGGGCTTGGCCCATTAGGTCATTCCGTTAGGTCTTTTAGTCTCTATAAATAGAGAGCCTCCTTGTACAGACTTACACACTTGAATATACAATATATTTCAGATTCAATTGTTTGGTTCAAGTCTGTTAGATCAGCTGTTCAGATGGCTTGATCTGCAAGTCTCCATGTACATCTATAAATAGCTCTCTGCTGATAGAGAGTCTTAAGAATAACATCAGAAAGTGTTTTCAGAGGAATGCCCTCTCTCTCTCTCTCTCTCTCTCTCTCTCTCTCTCTTTTCTTGCATCAATTTTCTTCTATGATATTTCATTTCAAATGCATCTCTAAGTGGGTGAATCACGACCCAACTTATTTTAACATTACAAAAAATTTCCAACAGACAGTTATGATGTATGCAAACAGCAAACAAACCTTGCAACCATCAACATTTGGGAAAAATGGTTTGGCATACTCTACCGCCTCATACATATTAAAAGCATTCATTTTGACACTCATCAACACTGTTAAGATAAACACAAATATATGCCAATATGTTCTGGACATATGAGTGTATCACACATAATGATACACTAATATTGAACACTCTAAGGAGACAACTATATCTATAAACAACCTTCCACAGAGATTAGCACCTGATATGGTTAGAATATCAAACTACTTGAATATAAAATAATAGAAGAATAATATGTTGTGTATTGATCTGTGTCAGAGAGTTACAATATATAGAGACCCTAATGGGCTTAAGTGAAAGGCCCAAACTTAATCCTAATACAGTCAGAATACAGTCAGAATATTTACGGATAAGACGGAATCCAATCATATCTAATCATATCATATCTAATATTCTAACAAAACTAATTGGTGCTCAAGCAGCTCTGTGTATGATAATTCTAATGCTTAGCATAAACACTAAGGAGAGAACTATAAACCATCATCCTAAAAAATTACCACTTATATGGTTAGAAGATCAAAATAATTGGCACTCACGCAGCTCTAAGTATGACAAATTTTTATGGCTTCACTGAAGTCCCTCTCAGCTTATTTAACCCATAAATACACGACCTATCCTCAAGAAACATAATAATACAAACATTACTTGCTAGAAAATTACATTGGTTAGGTTTCCCGGTTCTAGCAAACAACAATGACAACCATCATCAATAAACAGCATAATAAAATCATATAAGAACCTCCATCTTCTGAAGCATGTCCTTTAACTTTTCACGCCGTCGTCTTCTTGCATTATCATCTCCATCTCCCCCTTCTTGAGCAGCTATCTTATCACTTTCAATCTCTAGTTTTCCATTACAACTTTCACAATGGAAGTCCTCGTCTTCAAAAGATATTAACCGCAGTGCATCCAAAGCATTATATCTAAAATAATTCAAATCCCCAAGTATTATGGAACAGAAATAAATTAATTCAAATAACTATAATAATTTATGCTACTAATATTACAATTAATTACTGAAACCTTTTTGCACAATTTGGACATATATATTCCTGAACTGTATTTTTGTTCTCCAATTCATCTTTCAGCTTATGCTTCATGCGATGCAGTCTGTACCTAACCACATCATAAATCTGCAAGGAAATTCAACATAAGATTTTCAAAATATGGAGGGGCCAGAATTTGGCTTCACTTATTGAAAGAAAATTGTCAGGAAAACAGGCAAAATAACATTAATGTTCCCTTTTCTCAGCAATAAAACACCCAAATATCATTGGTAAAGTAAAGCTACATTTATAGAAGAATTAGAGTGACGAGATAGACCTGTGCATAATCTAGACAACAGTAAGAGTGCGTGTGCAGCTTGACCTTTTCTTCTCCCTCTTTTCCTGTCTGTTGACCATCAGCTGTAGCAGCTACGGCGGCACTATAAATTTTTGCACCTTTTGCTGTCTGTGGCAAAATCACAATATATGCAACAGATAAAGAAAATATGTACATGACTATATATATATTCACCAACAACCATCACACCAGCAAATCTACCGATGAAAAATAATTAAAAAAAAACTCAGATCAACAGATGAAAATTACAAATCAGATCCACTAAATAACTAGTTATGCAGCATTTAAATTTAAAATAGAATAAAGAAAGTTCGCCTAATAGAGACAACAAAATGAAACTTATGCAAGGGAGGGAGTCTTCTAAATAATAAACTTAAAAGAGCTTACCTACTCTTTCATTCTTCAAGATCTAGAAAAAGTATTTATTAAAATAAAAAGGAAAAAAGTGCTACTATACTACGTTTGGTAGAAGCACAGCAATTATCACGGTAAACAAAAAAAAAAAACACGTTGATGTGATCCAAACAAAAAGTACAAATATGTGACCAAAGAATTATAATTCTAGGATAAGAAATTAAATTTAAAAAATATATATCTCTTTGAAATTTAAGAAGAGCAGTGGATTTGTGGACCATAGGCTTGAAGTCCTTGAATTAAAAGCTTCTAATCACAGGGCAGAAACAAAGAGCACGAGGGAATGGACAAACTACAATCACAATAGGCATTCTATGGACTTTCACATATAGGCAAGATTTAGTGGGTATTTACAGTTACAGTGAAAGAAACTGGATCAGAAGCAAGGAAATAACAAGACACGGGAAGTTTTTGGCCCAAAAACTCTGGATTTTCTGTATATATTAATCAAAGAAAACAACAATCACACTTCTGGAGTACTGGAAAATTAACTACGGCAAGAATAAGAATTAAACAAACTCCTAATACAAAAAACAGAAAATGAATGACAAGAAGACAATGGAATTCAGCACATTAGAGAGGTGCTGCTCTCTAGTATACCCTCATAAACTAATACATGATGACAAGTAGCTTACTTCTTGAAAATATGATACATTAAAAAGTGTATCTGTCTTTAATGTCAGTGAAAGCAAACTTCCAGGTTTAAAGATCAAGAACTCACCCCCTCCCCCCTTTGTTGTACAATGACAAGAAAGTGGCATTAGGTATATACAAGTAGTTAACTTTTGCTAAATATCATTTTCAAATTCTGTCATATATCCATGCATAGGTTCTCATGACATGCTCATGCATGAGTATCCAGTGAGCCTAAGGTGTGAGACATTAATATTGTAGAATATGTAGAATATTCTAGATAGTATTTATTGATGTAGTTGGTAGTTGTATATTTAGTTGGTAGTTGTATATTTATTGATGTAGTTGGTGGTTGTATATTTATTAAAGTAGTTGAGGTAGTTGGATGTACTCAATATAAAAAGGACTCATTGGGTCTCTCAATGAATCAAGAAAGTATTATTCAGATAAAACACTTCTTCCACTTCTTCTTTTCTTCATGGTATCAAGAGCTGGTTATATTCCAGTCTCTTCTTCGTTCTGATTTAATTTTAAGTCATTTTCCTATTCCTTTTTTTTCGTTTTAGTCACTGCCCAAGCCAGAATCCTTACCTAGACACCTCCAACCATGAAACCAAGGCCACCATTAGGTTCAGAACAAGATTCTGAGCCAGCCCACAGATTACTGTAGCAGTACTGTTCATTACTGTAGCAATTACAGTTTCACTGTAGCCAAGATTGCTCTCATTGTATTTGGAGGAACTTTTTTCTGGGTACCTGTTGTTAGAAAACCATGGACGTTGAAAATTTTGAAAATTCATCTTTTCAGAAATTGATGTCTCAACCTGCTGAGGCAACTAGTCATGTTGCTCAAAAAGGTATGGCATTCCATGTTGAACGTAGTAATCGTTGGATCCTTGATTCAGGGGCCTCTGATCACATGACAGGTAATGCAACCTTATTTTTCTCCTATACCCCTTACTATCACCCGTCACGAATAAGAACAGCTGATGGGAATTTCTCCACTATTGCGGGAAAGGGATCCATTAAACTTTCTGAGCATATTATTTTGAACTCAGTACTTCATGTTCCCTCTCTTACTTGTAATCTCATCTCTATTAGCAAACTTACTGCTGAGTTGCATTGTGTTGCTAAGTTCTCTGCAAATGCTTGTATCTTTCAAGAACAGGACTCGGGGATGATGATTGGCAGTGCTAGAGAGGAAGAAGGGCTATACTATTTTACAGATGTTCATTGTGAAAAGAGGATTTTTTCGAACCACTCTCTATGTTTATCAGATGACTGTAATGATGTTTTGTTATGGCATCGTAGGTTGGGACACCCAAATTTTGTTTATCTCCAGAAGTTATTGCCGAACTTATTTATCAATAAAAAGCCAAGTTCCCTTCTTTGTGATATTTGTCAGCTTGCAAAGCACTCTCGTGTCACTTATTCTCCTAAGAAATATCATGAATCTTCTCCCTTTACATTGATTCATAGTGATATTTGGGGACCTGCTCGTGAAAAAAATGTCTCGGGTGCTCGTTGGTTTATTACTTTCATTGATGATCATTCTAGGGTATGTTGGGTATATCTCTTAAAAGATAAGTCTGAGGCAGCATCCACTTTTAAAAACTTTCATGCTATGATTCAAACTCAATTTCAGACTTCTATCAAAATTCTGCGAACAGACAATGGTACTGAATATTTTAATTCAGTTCTTGGAGATTACCTAAACCAGCATGGAATTATTCATCAAAGTTCTTGTCCTAACACCCCTCAACAAAATGGGGTGGCTGAAAGGAAAAATAGACATCTAATTGAAGTTGCTCGAGCTCTTTTATTCACGATGCATGTCCCTAAATATCTGTGGGGGGAAGCCGTCTTGACAGCCTGTTATCTCATTAATCGGATGCCTTCTCGGGTACTAAATTTTCATTCTCCTTTATCCTGTCTTACTAAATCTTTTCCCTCTTTCAGTGCTCTTTCTTCTCTTCCTCCCAAAATATTTGGCTGTGTGGTTTTTGTGCATATTCCTCCACATCAAAGGTCCAAACTTGACCCTAAATCCATCAGATGTGTCTTCATAGGATATTCCCCTAATCAAAAAGGTTATAAGTGTTACTCACCTTCTCTCCGTAAGGTTTTTGTTTCCATGGATGTTACCTTTTATGAGACACAATCCTTTTTTTCCCCGACTTCTCTTCAGGGGGAGTCTATTGGTATTGGTATGGATGAAGATAAGCCTGGGAAACCAAATGATGTTGCTGTCTTACCTTGGCCTTTGGAAACAGGTGGAGTTATTGGGAAGGAAACAGGGGGAGCAACCCTGAATCTAATGAAGATAATGGGAAACCAAATGATGTTGCTGTCTTACCTTGGCCTTTGGAAACAAGTGGAGTTATTGGGAAGGAAACAGGGGGAGCAACTATACCTGAATCTAATGATCCTCCTTGTGATCCTCCTGGTAAATGGGGAAAATTTTACAGCAGGCGCAAAACACATGAAGATACTCTAGACTGCCAGGATCCTGACTCGAGTCCTTGTTCCAGCAACCCACTTGAATGTACTAGTACAACCAACGTTGATATGCCTATTGCTCTTCGGAAAGGTACTAGATCTTGCACTGCTCATCCTATTTCCCATTATATCTCATATGAAAAGTTGTCTCCAGGTTTTCGTGCTTTCAACACTATGTTAGATAGTACCAGGATACCCAAAAATATCCAAGAAGCACTTGATGACCCAAAATGGAGGAATGCAGTATTAGAAGAAATGGATGCACTTACAAAAAATGGAACATGGGAGTTTGTGACATTACCTAAAGGAAAGAAGAAAACTGTTGGTTGCAAGTGGGTGTTCACAATAAAATTCAATGCAGACAATAGCATCAATAGGTATAAGGCCAGATTAGTTGCTAAGGGATTTACTCAGACTCATGGGATAGATTATCAGGAGACATTTGCTCCTGTTGCCAAACTTAACACTATCCGCGTTCTGCTATCTCTTGCCGCCAACCTTGATTGGCCATTGCAACAGTTAGATGTTAAGAATGCCTTCTTGAATGGTGATCTCCATGAGGAAGTTTACATGGATCCACCTCCTGGTTTTGAAAAAGGGGATGGTTCTGTGTGCAAGTTGCAGAAGTCTCTCTATGGACTTAAACAATCTCCCAGAGAATGGTTTGGGAAATTTACTCAAGCTGTTAAGGGAAGAGGGTTCACCCAAGCTCAGACTGATCACACTTTATTTTTTAAACACTCCGACAAAGGAAGAATTGCTATTCTGATCGTTTATGTTGATGACATAATTGTCACTGGTAATGATAGCGAGGAGATAACCTCTTTAAAAAAATGTTTAGCTGACCAGTTTGAACTAAAAGATCTTGGATCTCTCAAATATTTCCTTGGCATGGAAATTGCTCGGAGTAAGGAAGGAATTTCTTTAACTCAGAAAAAATACATTCTAGACCTGTTGCAAGAAACAGGTATGCTTGGGTGCAAGCCGGCAGAGACTCCAATTGAAGCTAATATCAAGATGGGAGTTGAGGACGGGGAAGATGTTGATAGGGAGCAGTACCAGAGACTAGTGGGAAAATTAATCTATTTGTCTCACACTCGTCCTGATATTGCTTTTGCTGTGAGCATGGTTAGCCAATTCATGCATTCTCCTAAGGAAAAACACCTTAGTGCTGTTTATAGAATTCTCAAATACCTCAAAAATACCCCTGGTCGAGGAATTTTCTTTAAAAAGGGGCACAAAAGGATGATTGAAATCTATACAGATGCAGACTGGGCTGGCTCTGCAATGGACCGAAGATCTACTTCAGGATATTGTACTTATGTCTGGGGAAACCTTGTGACCTGGAGAAGTAAGAAACAAACTGTTGTTGCAAGAAGCAGTGCAGAAGCGGAATTTCGGGCTCTAGCCCATGGTATTTGTGAAGGAATTTGGTTACGAAGGCTTCTGGAGGAGCTGAAGATCTCTTATTCCCTACCTATCAGATTATATTGTGATAATAAGGCTGCTGTCAGCATTGCTCAAAATCCTGTTCATCATGACAGAACAAAACATGTGGAAGTTGATCGTCACTTTATCAAAGAGAAATTAGAAGACGGTAGTGTATGCTTGACATATATACCTACCAAGGAACAGACGGCGGATATCCTCACCAAAGGATTACTTAAGCCGACCTTTGAGAATTTGATCAGCAAGTTGGGAATGATCAATATATATCTCCCAATTTATTGATGTAGTTGGTGGTTGTATATTTATTAAAGTAGTTGAGATGTACTCAATATAGTTGGGTCTCTCAATGAATCAAGAAAGTATTATTCAGATAAAACAATCCTTACAGCTTCCATGGGCCATGCTTCTAATAAAAGCTAAATTTTGACCCAAGGTAGAGTGAGCATATGCCAATCAATGCTTTGAACCCAAAAACCCAAATGGCTCTTGTGTCCTAAAGCTTTTTAAAAGTGAAAACATCTCCTCTCCTTTCAATTATAACAAAAACAAAACATGGATTTTTTTATTTGGGTAGCGCGGGATGGGGGGAATATTAGGATATAAAGTGGGAGGAACACCATTTTGTAAGGGTAATTTCAATAACAGCATTTCTTTCTGACATGCAAACCCCAGCATAGGCAATAAAAGAAAATAAGACCCTCCTTTTGCCTGTACTTTACAATATCTTTAAAACGCCGATTTTATGCCAATTTTCTAATCACATTGCAAAGATATAAGCCAAACTAAAACAACATTTTGCAGAAGAGCTTAAGTCCCCGGTGTGGTGGGTCCCCACATAAAAAACAGGAATAAACATTAATGTTTGCTGCAACTTATTGGATCTATCAGGCCATTCCACCCTTTATTAAGCGAAACTGTGAAAGCCTCAAGTATCCCTACCTTATCCTTTTCATTTAATTATAAAGTGAGAAATAGAAAACATAAGACAGTAATAATAAAGTTAAGAGAATATCATATCATTATAAAATTAAATATCCCCTTTTATTTATCCCCTTAATCATGCTATGCGTAGCTTTCAATTTACACGAATTATGCTCATAAATCATCTGCCCAAATTGTTATGTAAAGGGATGATTTAACAGCAGTCATTGATAACTGTCTAACAGTTAACCTGTTAAACTCATTCAAAAAAACAATGCTAAGCCTGTAAGCCATGTGTGTGCTCACAATCAAGTCATGTATGATGTATCAGATGACAGAACATGTCTATTTGATTGGCTATAATGCTTGTAAGCCAAGAGTAATTCACAAAATGACAGCAAAGTAATGCATGGACAGAAATAAGGGGTTACCTCTCTCCTATGATCTCGAGTAATGATCTTCTCTTCTTCAAAGAACCGCAAAGTTCGACGAAGTTGTTTCGTATGCAATTTGAGGTCCTTTGCCAAGTCTTCTTCCCTAACCCATTGTCGTCTGAATAAAAATTAAAAGCAGACCAATAAAATTAAGTTAAAACATAAACTAAATAAATAAATGCATCTGCTATTTTTCAAATTTCAAGTACATATAGTCAAGTTCCACCCATATCAATTTTGCATTTCTTCACCATCCCCACCATGTACATGATATTCCAGAGTCAGGAAAAGCACAAAATCAAATCCCCATACTTTTATGACAGCAAGCTTAACAACCATAGTTTTAATGTGCACTGGTCCTTGAAAATTGACAGGCATTGCATGTTAGAAATTTGCCGCTTACTAACTACCTTCCTTGATAGCCTAAAATAATGAGATAATGGTAATTACAAATGAACATCATAACCAGATTTAAATTACCTCAATTTATGTGGGAGTTTATTAAGTTAATCTCCTCAGTTGATTTTGATAATTGATGGATGTAATAGATTAAAGAATATAAATTGTTCCTCTATCTGTCCACAAAATTTTCAGCCTTACACTCACGAAAAACCCCCATCATGTGTGCTTGAAGAAGAAGGGAGAAGGGAGAGAAACCAACTAGTTGATCCAGACATCCACCGTTAAAAGGTTCTAACTGTTCTAGCTGTTGAGCAGTTAGAGTCGGTAGGAATCTGTTAGGAATGTAGGTTTGATTCCTAACTATAAATGTAACAGAATCCAATGTGTTACATATAATTGTTTCGTCTACTAATGCAAATCATATGCTAGTTTCAAATTGTTTACATTCTGAAAATTGAATGCTAATTTCAAAATGTTTCTAATTTCCCATAATCGATATTGTTCTTCCATTGCAGCGCATACATATAAGCTAAAAGTGCATTACTCAATTTTATTTATATTATATGTACGATTTTTCTTTCTTTATGATGATATTATCAATTCTGGCATAATATTATTTGCTTCCATCACATGTTCGATTCGCAGTTATGCATTACATGCATGAACTTATGTTAAAGGTTTGTGTACACCAAACTGGCCAAGCCAGAATGATGCATTTCATGCATAAATATATAGTCATTTTTTCATAACACTCATGAAATGCCCATTAAAGAATATTAATGAATAGATGACTGTTAATTAATCATGAGAACCTAGATTTGCTCAAGGGAAAATCATATTCTATGATTGGCAGTTATGTATTACATGCATGAACTTATGTTAAAGGTTTGTGCACACCAAACTGGCCAGGCCAGAATGATGCATTTCATGCATAAATATAGTCATTTATTCATAACACATTAACACTCATGAAATGCCCATTAAAGAATATTAATGAATAGATGACTGTTAATTAATCATGAGAACTTAGATTTGCTGAAAGGAAAATCATATTCTATGATTAGTAACATGCTTGTGAGAAATTGAAATTCTTGGATCAAATATATATTTATTTTTTTTGCAAAACAATTATGTATGTGTTTGGTTGAGAATAACTAATTTTCCAATAATGATAAAACTGCAGTTCCTTATGATAGTGTGTTGTAGTGTCCGCCCAATGGTGAACTATAATATACTTTGATATTTTTACCTGAGTCTACAATAGAGTTAATATAAGCATTTTATGATTTATTTTTACAGCAATCTTTTTTCATTTGCAAGCTTCGTCTGTGGCCATTTTAATTGTTTGAACTTCTCTTCAAATGAAGTGAACAAGTTACATTTTAAATTCCAATTCAGAAATCCACATATGGCTACTTATTCCTCGTTGGAGAAGCAACAGTACCATGGAAAATCGGTAAGGAATGTGCCATTGCTTCATCTACAACTAAAGCATAATTTATATCATGTTTTGAAGCGACAATTAATGCATTATGGCGGCGAGACTATGTTTCGCCAAGCCACTAAATATTTACTGAAGAAATTCCGAAGAAGTGGTTTTTATCCAAAAAAGATCAATATTCAAGAGATTCCAAGCATATGGAATTAAAGTATTTGTCCTTTAAGCAGAAAGTTCAGAAACAGAGAGTCTCTCTAGAGCATATCAGAATGGACCTTATGATTGCTAATAAATCCACTAACTAAAGGGTTACAACCAAAGTCATTAAGGAACATGTACATGTAATTGGACTTGGTTCTCCTTTTGAATGATATATTTAATTAATAATTAGGACTATGACTTGGTTCTCCTATCCCATTCTCTCTATTTCACTTAAAAATTCAAATCGTTTTCGTTCTCTTTCTGTTTCCCTTCCTTTGGAATTGCATACATATTCTAAAGCAGGTAAACAAGAAGAGAGGTCGAACCTCGTGAGCGCATCAAGAACCACCACAGCAATTCCTCTGTTATCACTCCTTCCCGTTTTGGGCTGATTATCTCCTTTGCTCGTTAGATCATCGTAGAAAGCCCTCGCCGCTAGTTTAACCAGCCTACGCAGATTCACCAAATAAATTTAAAAAAAAAAAACATTAATTAAAATTCCAAATCGCCTCTTCATCTTCTTTTGGTTTAACGAAATTTTGATGCACGTGAACTAGAAACAGAAACGCATACTTGTTGTAAGGTTCAATCATCGAATCGATCTGGTTTAGGGTTTAAGTAGAGTCTTTTGGGTTCAACGCTCACCGGTGTTGTTCGTTCCTATGGTTTGAATCACCAGAGAAATTAAACTAAAAGCACTTGCCAACTGCGTCTTATATAGAGGAATTGAGTCAGACATGATTTTGTTACCATGGATGATGATGGGCCTTCGGGCTTTTCTTTTTCAACGGCTCAAGGGCCTTTGGTTAGTGTCATGTAAAATTAGTGTTTTAATAAATAAAAAATTATAATGATAGTTAATTTTATTTTTATTTTTGTGGGATATAATAGTTTTTCTTTTAAATGATGCAAAACGAAATTATTTATTTTTGAATTACGACCTGTTTATATTACTGTTTGAAATAGATGGTATTATTTTACCATGTTTTAGCTTTTTAGGAAAATAATATTTTTATTTATTTTTATAAGTTACAAATTATAAAATGTATTACAAAAATAATAACTCAAATACACATTTCTACAGAAATTGACATTGTATTAGAAATTGATGCATTTTGCTTGTTGTTTGTTGTGATTATTTCAACGGCGTAGTGGGGATATAAATACAATTTTGCTTTCCACAATTATTTACTTGTGTGAATTTACAAGTAAAAATAATGTTTTTATTCTGTCTTGAAATCAACTATAAATTCAAATAAAAAATTGATTGTAAATTACAATATTCACTCATAAATTTATTTTTAATTTTAACTTTTTCGCTGCTAATCCATGCACACTTAATATAAACTTAAATTAATTAATCTTATATTTAAATAATTTATAGTTAAAAATTTTATTAAGAGAACCTTTGGAAAAAAAATATTATGTTTCCTAAAAGTCAATCAGAACCAAGCATACATATTGTCAGCTACATTTTTATTTTTTTATTGTGTTCTTTTTTTTTTCTTCAGACAACGATCTTTTTTTTCTTTTCTTTTTGGGTAAAGTTTCAGACAACGATCAATTATTAAGTAATTGTGACAACTTTCGTAGAAAGATAAAACTGTCATAACATTGTTGAATCCAAAAAGATAAACGAACAAAATGTAGATAAATCAAAAAATAAAACAAATTCTACTGATATGATTTCAAGAATATTTGCATCGCTGTTTGGTTTTTTTTTATATTTGTTTCTATTTGATATTGAAAGTTTTTACTGCAATTGTAAAAATACCATATTATTTTATTTGTTTTGTTTTGATAATTTTTTAAAAAAAATTCTCTATTATTAGCGTGTGTATTCATGTCAAGTAAAGGATAAATATTTGTTTTTGAATGATTAATTTACAACAAGTGAATATACTTAAATGTAACTCGTATTAAAAAAAAAAATAGTATATCATAATTTTAATAGTAGTAATTTTTATGAAAACAAATTATCATCTTGTAATGTAAATATTTAGTCATACAAATAATATATTAATACAACTTTATGTAAATTTTACATAATATTTATACCCGTGATTTATTTATGAAAAAAGTATTTGTCATTTTAAATAACACAAAGTTATATCATTTTAAGAGAGAGATAGACACAAGAATATTTAAAATTTAAATTAAATAAAAAACACTCACTTTCACTCTCATGATTTTTATTCCTTGTGTCTATCTCTTTCTTAAAATAACATAACTTATGTCATTTAAAATGACAAATTTCAAACCCTTTATTTATACAATAATACCTTACAGATAAAGTTCCACGGAGAAGCATAAGGTTGGTCTTGCTGCCATCCTTGAATAAAGGATTAGTGGCACTTCAGCCATTAGGAAAATAAAATAATTTGGCTTTAAAAATCATCTCGTGGAATATGTTATAGGCTTCACGAGGGGAATCTGACTCATCTGGAATGAGAACACTTGTACCGTTGTCTTTGGAAATATCTTAGAAGAAATAATGGAATTGTAACTAACCATTGTATAATGATAGGAGATTTCAATGAGATAGCAACTGCAAAAGAGAAAATGGGTGGGATCCCTGGCAATCTTGCTAGATGCATTGAGTTTATGGAAGTCATGGATGATAGTCATGTAATGGACCATGAAAGCATTGGCTCAAAATACACTTAGAGAGGTGCTAAGTGCCTTCATCTTGAAAAAGTCTACAAAAGACTATACTGTGTCTGTGCTAATGCTACCTGGAGAACCTTGTGTGATGAAACTTTTGTCAAAGCCCTCCTTAGGCTGAACTCGGACCATAACCCCATTCTACTTTCTCTTGCTCCCAAATATAAAATCTGGACATAAAGACCTTTTAGATTTGTGGCGGCTTGGCAGGAACATAACAATTTTAAACTTTTATTTAAATCTATTTGGAAGGAGAAAGAGAGTTTAAATTCCAGCCTTAACAATTTGATCGGGCCTCTTAAGACTTAGAATAAATATTCTTTGGGAATATTAAGGTGAAGAATGATACCTTCACCAGAAAACTCCATGATGTTCAAATCAATAGCTAGGGACTCTTAGATGGTGCTCTTTCGGCCTTGGACCTAGCCTTTCAAAATGAAATTAGTGTTGTCCTTAAAGAAGAAGAAGAAAGCTTATTATTTCAAAAGGTCAAAGTCAAATGGATTGTGGATAGAGATAAAAATACAATTTCATCATACTTCACAATCATCAAAAGAGCTATAAACAAAATTATGGAGTTAAGAAACGAGGTTGGTCATATAGTGGGAAAATAGGAGAACCTGAAAAACCTGATTATTTCTTTCCATAACAAGTTGTCAAAGGAAGAAAACCACCATAAACCTTAGCATATTACAAAATCAGAATGGCCGCGGCTATCCTAACAAGATCTGGATCATATAGCAGCCCCTATTGTCTATTGTCATGGCAAAGCAAACAACCAATGAAAATTGTCTGTGTTCAAACTTTACAAGGAAGGTGTAATTAAAATGACTCAAATTCATCATTTGAATTAACACGATCTCACCTGTGTTATTGTCATAAATATTTTTTTCTTCAACAACATGTTCACCTAGTTTTGTAACAAGCAATCTTGTCCTATTGCACAGCCCTCTTGATTGATCTATATTCCTCAGAAACATGATAGGCGCTCCCTTTTTGAACATCAATTTATGGTTAGGAAGTCCAACTCTATAAAGAATATTAAGTTTTTATGGAGGAAATACTTCTTCCTCGAGATTGTTATTCCCTTGTGCTTTATAGATATTATATGAACTAAGATATTCCTTCTCGTCACTTTGAATTATTGACATTAAATACTCATTTAACATGCAAACATTCGCTAATGTCGGTGCTAAGATAGCACGTTCTTGAAAGAAAGACGAATTATCCATATTTTTCAAAAGATTAGGATATGCAAATTCTACTAAATATGAGAGCGGATCATTGGAATCATTGATTAATATTTCATCTGGGATTTTTATGACAGAGCATCGACATTGTCACTAACATTGCATCGCCAACATCAAGAAACCATTCAGAGATCATTTTAATCCTCGTGACATCATTTTTTGTCAAGGCCAAAATCTGACAATATTGCCATTGATTTGGAGAATTGATTGTTGCATGTACAATTTCTTGCCTTCCACCATGAAGAATAACAGGCAAGATCTATCTGAAATCAACTCTAAGAACAACGACTTTCCCACCGAATGGTTGTTTGGAACGTTTTGGATTTGAAAAATGAAGGATGTCTTTCAATGTTCTATCCAAAGCTTTGAAGCAGAATCTATGAATCATTGGTGCTTCATCCCAAATAATTAATTTAGCTCTTAATAACAACTCAGTTTTAGTTGAATTCTGCTTTATGTTATGTAACACCCTCTACTGCTGACTAGCATAGAGGATGTCACATTAATTCTCAAATCTTATTTTAAGAGAGTGAGAATTATAATCAAATTCTAACGCAACGGATATGAAATAAGGCATATGACAAAATATTCTCAAAATCTAATTATACATAAGTCAAGTTCACTATTACATCAGAAATACACCATAATCTAAATTGAAAAGAAACACTTTCTTTCTATTAATTGCTCCACTGAACTCCGTATAATCTTCAAAGTATTTAATCATAGAGCTTTACCTACTCCAAAGCTACACATATTGGCTTGTTTACTCTGGAAATGTTAGCATAAAAATAAACACACGTGAGATAAATCTCAGTAATATTGAGATTTTTGAAATATAACGAATCCAACCACTTTAGTGAAAAATATCATTCTCACAAAGTAAATTTATAATAAGAGAATAATATAATAAATAATAAGTAAATTGCTCCCGATTGTTCAATCATTTGATAACCAGAGTTATTCTTTGATAAATGATCACTACGAGTCAGACTCAATAGAATTTGATCAATCCTTTTTTCTGTCGTTCTTATCGGGTGGTGGCGAACAATGCAGCTTGCGTTGTGGGAGATGCCCGCCCGTAGGGCCCGGCCCGTTTCTCGCCCGAAAGAACCGCTCACTAGCTAGGACTGACTACCCACGGAGCGGTGAAACGACAAAATGTATTCCTATTGATTCTAAGGGAGAACAGAGAACGAAGGACGGAGTGGAGGATGGAGGCGGATCGGTTGGAACGCGGGCTAGCCGATCGGGAGGTTCGATTCCTCCCCGATTCCTATTTACTCGATCCATTGTTCCCTTGTTCGTGCAATCTTAAGGTTCATAGTCCTTTAGCTCTTATTACAGTGGTTGACACATGTTTAATGATACAAGCAGGAAGCAAACAACAGGAAAAACCAGAGCGGGTGTAGATGCTCGTGACGGAACGGGAGCTAAAGCAGAATTGGTCAACGAGTAGGAAGACTTGGAAATTCTTTGGAAAAAGGTGGTTATTCGCCCTATTCACCAAGGAATATTTTGGTTGCTTCTGCGTCATTCCTAATGCTAATGCAGGGTTAACAGACATCGATAAACGCTTCTGTAAGAAGAAGATGCTATTGATGCAATTGGACTGACCCTGACCCCTTTTTGATCCTTCCTTTTTTCCTCTATTAATAGAAAGAGAAGTAGTTGATCCCTGCTCCTTAAAGGATGTGAATTTATAGAGATTCATCATCTCTAGCCTTAGTTCACTCTAGGTAGAGGTTTGAAGAGACTTAGCCAAGTAAAAAGGAATTGCCCGGGCCAAGATAGTAAGCCGGGAAGGCATAGAGTCGCCCCCAAGATGAAAGGGGATTGGTGGCATCGGTGCCCTTCATTCATTGGATATAACCCTAGAGCTCTAACCCAAAGTTCTGCCCTCGACCTTGAACGACGGGACAGCTATAATGGATGAACTCTTGGACAACAAAGGACATTTAACCGAAGAACACTAGACCAATATACCAAGTTTCCGGCCAGGAGAATTGGGAAACAAAAACCAATTGGAACCGCTAAAATCACAGTAGTAGTAGTGTAAAGCCATAAGTCGGGGGGCGGCCATAAAGGCTATTACTTACTTTCACATCTCTCTCTAGATATCTAGAGAGAGATGCCACAGCCTGTTTACTAAGATCATCATAGATTATTAATGCGTGCATTCCATTATCGCGGAAATATTCTCCCATGGCACACTCAGAATACAGGGCCAGAAATTGCAGAGGTGTCCGAAGCGATGGCTGCTACAAGAATGGAATATTCTAAAGCATTCACTTCTGAAAGAATTTGAACTAATTGTGCCACAGTTGAGCGTTTATAAGCCCAAACCTTTGTGGGCTATTCGTTTAGTCATACCCAAACTTTGTGGGTTCTAGATACAAACATATACAAGAACGTGTAATCTTTAACTGAAAAGACTAATGCTCAATTCTATTAGCGCCCAAATTATGTGGGTTCTGTATGTGATATGTTTTGTACGGCGGAACTCAAGTCATGATAAGGCGTCACTTATCCCATAACCATTCTGATCCCCTTGTGGATCAGTCACATCGTAAAAAATCGTTGAGTAAAATATTACATTCATTTAGTATCAAAGTAATTCTTTGATTTCTATAAACTTGATTAAATATCATTCTCATGTATAATATAAATAAATTCATCAAAGCCAAATATAGAAAATAGAGTAAAAGAGTAGAAAAATTCATAGAATAATTTTGGCATAGAAACGACGTCTTCACAACTTTTAAAGAAATAAATACCAACTTTAAACATGACATAAATAACAATAGAACCAACATACTTTCTAAAATATCTAAAAATCAACTTTAAAAACAAAGGAGACAATAAGTTGTTTACTCCCAATATTACATTATCTTTTTTTCTTCCTCTTCCTCTTTCTTTTTCTCTATCTTTTTCTTTCCTTCTCTTTCTCTTTTTCTTTCTTTATCTCTCTCTCTCTCTCTCTCTTCTTCTTACCCTACACAAAAAGGAGGAGATTCATAAAATGAAAGAGGCAAATACTCTTGCACATTTTCGTTAATCCATGAATAAGATCTTAAGTTTCTTTTGGGGGGTTTATATAGAATTTCAAAAAGGAATGTAATCATTACTTTTAATAAAAATCTAAGTAATCTAATCATTATCTTTATAAATATCTAAGAAATCAGATCATCACTTTTATAAAAATATAAGGAATCTTAATTATTACCTTTACAAAAATCTAAGGAATCTAATCATTATTTTTATAAAAATCTTAAAATCTAATCATTAATTTTCTAAAATATCTAAGATATTTTATATTTTATTTATTATTATTATTATTACTTTGAAACATTACATGCTGCAAGTGTAATGCTCAATGATATCAATTGGTATGCAGAACCGAGAATGAGCATTTCTCTCCCTAATAACAATAATGAAGCAATTTTACTTGAAACAACATTAAGAACAATCTCTCCTATTGACTTGAAAGCAGCATACAATGTTTTCTATGTGAAAGTCTTTCCCATGACTCCAAAATCATATAGAAAAGAATCCACCTTTATTTGCAGATGTTGTTTCCATGATTCTATGGTACACATTTTGTTGTTCTTCCGTTAGGTATCCAAGTAAACATTTAAGCTCTTTTGCCAACAAACTTCTATCAGAAGACAACTCATCAAGTATCAACTTATTAATTACATCAAGAACAGATTTATCGGTAAGAGAAGACATTGTGGGATAATTAGACAAATTTTGTCTCTTACTCTGTAAGCAGGTTTCAATTTCAGCAAAAGTAACATTTTAATCTCTTTATTTTAAATAGGTCAGGTATGTGTAAAACACTTTAAGCATGACCTAATATATTAGCCTTGCGTAGGACCAAATTACAAGTCTGACCTAATCTATATTTAAAAAATAAATGGTTTGACCTATGCTGGTTAGTCTATGTAAACATATTAGGCATTCAATAATTTTAAAAATAATTTAAATAATTTTTTATTTAATATAAATAATATGACATAAGTCGGCCTGTTAACTTATAGGCCAGGTATTGTAAAAAAAAAAAACCTATCATGATTTGATATAGGCTAAACATGATTTGATATAGGTCGAGCCGTGAGCCGTGATAGACCGTCCGATCCATTTACATCCTGAGATACAACACTAATTAGTTTCTATGTATTTCTCCTAAATAACTTAACCCCATTTTCCCCCACCACGTGAGACCCCGATAAAGTATCTTATTAATTAAGTCACTCGCAAAACATAAAAACTCAATAGTTGTTATAGAGTTTTATGGTTAGCTTATCTATTATTACAACTACTTGTTCATTTTTGCCAATAGTTACAACTGTTAAAATGATTATTCATGTTACAACAATTCTCAATTGGCATAAGTAACAAAACATTTAGAAGAATAAAGAGCATCAAATGAAATGAAATATACTCTTTTCGTTTATTTTATAAGGAAACAAAATGTTTTATGAAAATCGGAATTTATTAACTTCAAAGTATAAAATATGTCTTAACATCATGGAACCTATTTATCCATCCTACATGATGCACGAGAGTTTTTTTGTCGTTGCATAAAACAATAAAAAATATTTGTATGCAGGTTTAGTTTTTTTATTTATATTGAATCTAAAATGATGTTATTTTGTAAAGGAAATACAGTATTTTAATAATTATATTTTATTTCAGAATGGAAATGGATCCTTTCAGTGGAAAAAAAATATGATATGGTCATGTGGGAAGATCACAACCATACAAAAGTAAATCAACGATTATGATTTTATAATTATTTATTTTAACATTTTTTTCTCTCTTTTATTATTACAATTGATCTACCTTTGTATGGTTATTATTCTTTACATGACATAGTCATGTGAATTTTCACATGAGAGGATCCAGATCCATATAAACAACTTATCTATATTAACTGTAGAAATATGAAAGCTATATTACCGCAATTTTTTTTTTTTTATATATATATCAATTGTGATCTAAAATCCTAAGGGATCCGATTCCCATCCTCTTCAAAATTGGGATTATCATGTTTTAATATTTTTAACAAGTAGGTTAATAAATTTGAAGATGTTTTAATAGAGTGCATAATAATTTTATAATTATTAATTCACAAAAAATAATAATTATTAATTAACAAAAATTAACGATTAAAACATAATAGTAACGTTTGATAATAATATTAGCGGATAATAATAATATCTCATCCCTTATTACAAAGCTGATTTTGGTAAATCTTTTTTGGAGTTACCCAACTTTAATTATCTCTTTGAGACGAGTTGGCTCCCTCCGATATTCCCACGAGCTTCGACTCTTTGAGCCGGCTATGGACTAATCCAGAATGCGGGGGAATTGGTAAATCTTAAACCAATTAACCCCAATGAAGAAGCTATAAATTGCCGTTGATTAAATGGGTTGACAAATGTAGGGCAGGGGGCACAGGCGCAGACGACATCGATAGGGCACTAAATCGTCATCGCTCTCTCAAGGTGTGACCCAAGCACGCCACCACTTCCTCTATAAATAACGCATCAGTTTACTCGCTAAGAAGGAGGGAAGGAAGGAAGGAAAACACACGAGGAGAGAAATACATACCTCGATTTGCTTCCTCATGGCGAAGCCTCGCAAGCCCAAGAATGAAGATCCCAAGCCCGAAAACTCTGGCGCTTTAGTTCACCACCAAAAGCTTTGCCTCTCCATCGACATGGACAAACGCCTAGTCTACGGGTTCGTTTCGTTTCGTTTCTCGCTTCTCACATTTTCCCTTCCGTTTCACTCTTGTTTCCACGTGCACTAGCTGAAGATTGTGTGGATTAGGTTTTATTGGTGTTGAGACTGTGTTCTAGTTAGATTCCGGATCACATAATCGAAATCGAGAGATTTAATTTAATTTTACTTGCAGGTATACTGAATTGGAAATTGCGGTGCCGGAGATTGGGATCGTTGGGTTGCACGCGGAGAATTTAGGGATTGAAAGTGTTTGGGTTGATGGTGAGCCCACGGAGTTTGAGTATTACCCGCATCATCATCAGCAGCAGCAGCAGTTGGAGGATGAAAAGAGATGGAGCTCGGTGTGCTCTCCTAGCTCTGCTGCTGATGCTGCTGTCTCAGTTTACTTGTCATCTCTCGAGAAAGAACTGGTGCCTAATTTACTCATTAATTGCTGTAAACCTTTTAAGGTTGAAAGTGAACAGCAGGAGCAACCTGTTTCTGAAAATGGGTTTCATTCTTCTGCCGAGCCCAAGCAGGTTATAGTTGCTGTCTGTGCGCCCTTGCTAGAAATATTTTTGGGAGTTTTTGACAACTGAATCTTATAATAATATTTACATTTTGTATGGTTTTGAATTATTAGAAGTAATTAGACATAGACTGATTTTATAATTTGTATATATTTATAACTTTTAATTATCTAAAGTATACTGAGTTGCTGCCACGTGTATGGCTCAATATGAATGAAGTACTAACCCGATTTTCCACATGTATCATCAAGACATTGCATGTATTTATTTATAACGGTACCCCATAACTGATGTTTTTTTGTTGTATTAAATTTTCTACCTATTTTTTTGACCCACTTACTGAAATTGGCTGTTATTTTTAATTGGTGGGTAGTGTAGCATCCCTACCTGAAAATATGGTGGTGGTAAAATGTGAGAAATGAGTTGTTGTGGTGAGGTTTACTATTTCTGTTTTCTCATGTAGGTTGATGTTGGGTGCAGAATGTGAGATTTGTTCGTATTGACTATTGGATAGAGAAGGCAGAGACAGGAATCCACTTCAAAGATAATTTTCTTCATACTGATAACCAGATAAGGAGAGCAAGGTGTTGGTTCCCTTGTATCGATGACAATTCACAACGATGCTGGTATGAACTGTTTAACCCTTCCCTATTCTTTGTGTGTGTGCATCAGGTGCATGCCCACATTTATAATAATAATATTTACTTTTCACTGTATGAGCTTGAAGTCCGTATTGTTGTTTTGTTCATGTTCAGCTATGACCTGGAGTTCACTGTAGCACACAATCTTGTGGCTGTTAGTACTGGAAGCTTGCTGTATCAGGTAGCAATGAATGATATCGATGTTAAGGATTTTAGTTCTGAAAGCATGCAAAATACTATTTTTAATAAGCTGATAATATTTAGGAGTTGTATTTTGTCAATAGGTATATGTACTTTCCTGTCAAGTCAAGTCATGTTGGGAATTGGAATTTCTTTCATTTCCAACCACTGGTCAATTGGAGTATTTTTAATTTCAGTTTTCTTTGGTGTAATCTACAGGTGGGAAAGGATGATAGGCTTCCTTGAATTTTTTCTTTGGGAATCTTTATTGTTGAAAATGATATGATTTTGACTACTATGCTGATAGTAAGAACTGTAGAAAACTAGAAAGTTTTGAACAATGAGATAAAATAAAGACATGAATGTAAAGTTAATTGGTTACCATGAAAAATATTGGAAACAGTTCTTTCCTTCATATGGTCGTTAGTGATTACTCTCTTTTGCCGCCTAGTACTGTATTTGATTTCTGAGAGAAAATGTGAGAAACGAAGAGAAAATCACACACACAGAGAGAGAGAGAGAGAGAGAAGGTTCTGGAGAGTTTTCATTGTGTTGCATGTGAAAGATGCACTGAAGTGAGTCCACTGTTGTACATGTATCAGATGATGGTGACGACTCAGCAGTGAGTCATTTGAATAGAAAGCAGTTTAAGTAAAATGCAGTTTAAGGGACTGGTTCAAGTGAACACAACCCCATGATAACTTAAATACACCCAGAAGATAAAGTGAATCGGAAACAGTAAAAATACAAAGTATATTTTCTCTAATATCTCTAATATACTGAAGCTTGGCATGCCTGGTAAACAGTGAAATGTGTTGCTATGGCTTTGTTTTTTAGATTCTGGTATTTATTCTTAATTCTTTCACTAGACCCCTCAAATAGCTTAAAGGAGGAATATCTTACAATTTGGGTTGCTATCTTCTTTTCCTGCATGTGATGTTATTGGATATTTTGCATTACCTGTAAAATATTTGAAGTTTGAGGGTGGATGCTATTTTCTGATTTTTTCCTCTTCCTCTTTGGATTGAATGCAGCCTTCCTCCTTCCATTTCTTTTCTTTGATTCTCATTTTCTTTTTCTTTTTGGATAAGATTCATCCCAAAAGTACCCTTATCTGTAACCGTTGCTGTCATTTTGATACAACTCTGAAATGCTATGCCCTGGATTTCAATTTGTGGCTGCTTCATGATTTGTGGGGTTTCTCTCAGTCATCCATTTATTGTCATCACTATCAATTTGTTGTTAGGTTATACAACTCTGCAATGCTACCAGCCCAGTTTTGGTTTCTGGCTGGTTGTGCTTGATTTGCGGTGATAGCTTAGTTGGGAGAGCGTCAGATTGAAGATCTGAAGGTCGCATGTTCAATCCATGCTCACCGCATGGTTCTCTAGGGTTAAGGATTTGTGTAGCTAAAGATTTTGTCCTTTGGCTTGTATTTTTAGCTCTTTGTTTTGAAGAGAATATTTAACTTTCACAAAATTTTGAAGCAGCTTCCCACTTGTCTTTTAGTTCCATGCCATGAAAGAGAAGGGTAAAGGAAGGATGCCTACTGTCCAAAGTGGAAAAGAAAATTATTATTGATATTTATCCTTTGGTTGATGCTATTTTATATATGCTATGAGATGTAAACTTTGTCTATTATTTTTTTTTTCTCTTTTTTTTCTTTTCTGTTTAAGAGGATTTCTTGGCGCCCCCTTGTTGTAATTCACCTATTTTGTTTCTAATAAAATTTCTTTTTCTATACAATTTTTTTTTTTTATCTTTTATACACCTTGCAGAGTTAAAATGTAAAATTTGTATATGTTTGAATCTCTTTTCTTTTTCAGGTCTTAAGCAAGGACAATCCTCCTCGGAAAACATATGTTTATAAATTGGATGTTCCTGTTGCTGCAAGGTGGATATCTTTGGCTGTTGCCCCATTTGAAATTCTTCCTGATCACCAATTTAGTCTCATATCACACATGTGTTTGCTACCTAATCTGTCAAAGATGCGGAATACAGTGGAATTTTTCCATAGTACCTTCAGGTTGGGAATGTGGTAATTGCAATTTTGCAGGCCTGAAACAGGATCCTTATCTTAAAATTGTATACTGATCGGATAATTTGAACTTCTATTGGTGAGCAGCTGCTATAAGGAATACCTTTCTGTAGACTTCCCATTTGACTCATATAAGCAAATTTTCATAGAGCCAGAGATGGCAGTTTCATCTTTGAGTTCTGGAGCCTCTATGAGTATATTTAGTTCTCAAGTTTTGTTTGATGAGAAGGTTATTGATCAGGTCAGTTCATTGTTTAAATTCTTATATTTTATTATATCATTTTTTAATCAAATTCTTTCTGAGTGAATGATAAACTATTTTTCTTTCACATGGGAGTTTTCCGCATATGGTTTTGCTGCTTTGCCTGCTTAAATCTCAGCATTAGTGTTTGTTGTGACAGACTATTGATACAAGGATAAAATTAGCATATGCCCTTGCAAGACAGTGGTTTGGTGTGTATATCACTCCTGAGGCACCAACTGATGGTAATGTAGCAGAGGATATTTTTATAATGCTTAATTGGTTATTGATTGTTATTTTCATTTGATTCTTTGTAAGTTTTGCAGAAAACTTGTTTCCTCTAACATGATTGGTGAATGCTTATTTGCATTTTGCAGAGTGGCTCTTGGATGGGCTTGCTGGTTTCTTGACAGATTTTTTCATTAAGAAATGTTTGGGAAATAATGAGGCACGGTACCGGAGATACAAGGTTTGTTTTTGTTTTTTGGTTAGTCTGTGATCGAACTGAGAGTTCAGAGAAAGTGAGGTAAAGTGAAAGAAAATGTTAGAGAGAGGAGAAAAACACTGATGAAATGAATCTGTATTCTTATTCTATTCTTCCTGAGTTTTGGTTTACATACTTATAGATTCAGTTAAGACAGTTGTCATTTACTGTGTTAGCTGAATCAAAACAGAATAGATAACAGATGCCAGTCTGTTTGACTGTTATTACAGACATGATAATCTCACTGACTGTTTCTGTTCTTTCTGTCAATTACTAAATGATATTGGTACAATTAGCATTAAGAGGGGAAGGGTATTCTTCAAGGAATGTAGTGTTAAGAGGGAAAGGATATTCTGATAGAATATACTCTGTTTAGAAAGTTAGTTAGGTGGGTTGGTTTTATTTGTATAAAAAGGGGGTGTTGTCCTCTCTATTGGATATAGGTTGGTATTTTCTGAGTATTGACGGAGAGTTCTTAGTTAGAAGCGAAGTGCCTCTTTGCAAGAGGAAGTGTCTTGTATATTCATTTGTTTTTCTCTTCAATAAACTGATACTGTTCTTCCATTCTCCATTTTTCTTCCATTCTTCTTTTCTATTCTCGAAGTTTCAATCTCTAAAAGAACTCAGAGCCATATAAGATATATACCTGTAGTATAATATCCCTGGCAGTCTGATCTATGCAAAGTTTAACTCACCTAGGATTAGGCTGTTACTCATTATGATAGTCTGCTCCTTTGGCTGTCTCAAAATGTTTGTGGTATAACATTGCTACTTGGGAGTGGACACTTTGGACTGTTCATTTATGTCTTATAAATATTCTTTTGCCTGGTTGCTTTAAATGGCCTCTTTTTCCCTTTGGTTTTGAAGGTGCTGGCTTGAATTCTCAAATATCAAGCAGATCAGTTTTTCATTTTCTCTGCTCTGCAGATTTGTTTTAATTTATTAATTTTCTATAAAATCCTTAATTTCAAATGCTTGAGGAGAGGGTGAGCCTTGAAGCAACAGTAAGGTGTCTCCTTTGTGACAAGAAGGTTATGGGTTCGAGTTTGAAAAGCATTCTCTTTGAAAAAATGTAAGGATAAGGCTAAATATAATATAATCGACACTCACCTTTATCCTCACAAAGGTGGGATCCTTGTGCTCTGGAATTTGCCCTTATTTCAAATGCGCGAGGAGTTACGCTTTTTCAGCTTGGATCATCTTCTCCTATTTGGACATATAACGACTAGCGAAGTTTCTCAATTGAATTTCATTTTATATTTAGAACATGTTTGATACATCTTTTTTTAGCTTAAAAATAGAGTTAAAAGCTGTTTGGTGATTGCATAAAGCTATTCTTAGGATTTTAAAGGGAGGAGATGGAATGATTAGTTATTAGAGTAAATCATTAGGGTAAAGGATAGAATTTATAAATACAAGTTTAAACTAAGGGTAAAAATATAAAATAAATACGAGGACTCCAAAAAGCTGGAATACATCTTAAAAAAAGCTACTCTTGGGAGCTTTTAGCTTTTTCCCTTTTTCTTCGTTATTTAAAAAAACTCTTTTTATAATAAGAGCTTTTATAAAATTATGTTTGGTTAAGCTTCTGTAGGAGAAGAGAACCTAAAAATAAGACATGTCAAACAGGCACTTGTGTGTTTTTATTCTTTGATTGCCATGGTTAAACTTGGTTAGTTAATGTTATTTTATGTTGAAGCCACAGAGCATAATCTTCTGAGTTGAAAATGTGCAGCAGTTAATATGCTGATTACATTTTTGTATGCTCATGTAAATCAATCTACAGGCAAATTGTGCCGTTTGCAAAGTTGATAATGATGGAGCAACAGCTTTGAGCTGCTCAGCTTCGTGTAAGGATTTATATGGAACACAGTGCATTGGTTTGTATGGAAAAATAAGATCATGGAAGTCTGTGAGTTTTTTTCCCTTTCCTTTTTTCCCTCTTTTAGACATACAGCAACAAGCCTGGATAGTAATATGTTCCCTTGTATAGTATGGAATTAGATAATTCCTTTTTTATTTGTACCTTTGTTTAGGTGGCAGTTCTTCAGATGTTGGAAAAGCAGATGGGTCCCGAATCTTTCCGCAAAGTGAGTACTTGCCATTTGCCCTATTTGTCCTTCTGACCATTCTAGATATACTGGATGTGCCTTGGTTTGTCATCTGTGCTGTTTTTGGTGATCAAGTATTTGTGTTTTTTCTATTGGATATAGTAATATTGATATTCTTGCTATCTTTCTGATTTTTCCTTTTCCTGATAGTGGATTCGTTAGTTTGAATGGTGTGCATGATATGTTCTCAATCTGTCCGTCTGCCCTTCCCAACTTATGGTAGCATTTGATAAACCTCCTGAAAAACTAAGCACTGAACTTATACTGTTTGGAAAGGTTTTAATTTATGTGCTGAAAGTATAATGACACTCAACATGACTTGCTATATAGTGCTTCATTAGTATAATGATGTGATGGTTTTCAAACCCAGACCAGCCGGTTGGACTAGGAAATCTACAAGCTGTTCATAGAAGTTGTGCTCAGGCGAGAAAACAAGAAAGTCAGAGAAAGTAAAAGAGAGAATCTGTAGTCTGAAGTTTATTATGTGAAATATAACCTTATTAACAGAATCTGACTCAGTATTATAACAGAATCTGTTACAGCTCTGGATTGCTCAAGGCAAGGAATTTCTCAGCCCAAAGGAAACAGAGGAAATTGGACAAAAATGTCAATTTTATCGATGAGATCAAAGAACATACAAGAGGAAAATCCTCTTGCCAAGGGGCACTTACCTTCAACTGAGAAACTCCCAGCCCAACTCAATGTTTGTCAAAAGCTGTCCATCAATCAGGTGTACCTCCCTTATATACAGCTTCCTAGGCTTCTAACATAAGCCCCTAGCCGACTAACTACCTAACTAACCCATCTAACGGACTCTATACAACAATTATTAGCTTTTTTGGCATTCCGATTGTTTCCTGGGTATATTCCTTCAAGAATATACCTCCAATCCTTTATATCAAATACAAGTCGTAGCAGAATCTGACAAGGCTAACTAGTTATGCTTAACTGTAATGAAATAACAGCTGTACTGGCTGATAGAAATAGTAACGGATCAAAGGCATGACGAGTGTGTTCGAGAGAGAGAGAGCGAGCTCAACTACGAGTAAATACTCTAACAAGCTCAGTCCAACAACCCCTAAAAACTTTCAAATTTCAAAACCAGGATTTGAACTGGAAAAGCGATCAACCCTTTCATGGTTGAACTGGGCGAGGTTGTTTTATTTTATTTTATAAAATCAGTGTAAATATTTTCATTGGATTTAATTCATGGTTACCAATGTGTAGCCAAAACTCAGTCTCTCTCCTATTAATGTGTCTAATGCGGAACGAATTGCAGTTTGACTCCTATTTATATTCAGAAGTCTCACCTCTTCTCCTTTTACTTAACATTGAGGACTAGCATAGTATGAGAAACTTTACCTTTCCCAGCTCTTCCAAAAGCTTCAATTGTTAGGTGAAGACACATGAATTGTTCTTTATTTTATTTTATTAACTTGAGCGCACACGTAAAAGCCCTCTTGACTTGAAGTGTGGATAATACGTAGGCCCACTTATTTTAAAAAGAATGGGGCGACAAAAATGAATTCTCCCAAAAGCTTGAGCTGTTGGTGAAGGCACATTAATGATTTAATTATATATTTCTAACAACTTTTATGCGAGACTAGCATAGGTTATAGAAATATTCTAAAATAATTTTTTTAGTTTAATACTTGTTTCATTTGCTAAATATATCATAGAATCGGAGCATGTTGGATGAAATGGCGCAACACATTAGGATGTTTGTGTGATTGTTTAAAAGAGAATTTTTATAAAATAACATCAGGGCCTATAAATGTTATGAGTTGTTGAATGTTGGCCAACACATTAGCAGCATGTGCCATAAATTGGGAATAGTGAAAATGTCGATATTAAGGGGGATGTGTGGTCATACAAGGATGGGTAATATAAAAAATGAAGATATTTCATGTAAGGTAGCGTAGTATCCGTGGTTGAAAAGATGAGAGAATATAGATTAAGATGGTTTGGGTTATTTGATGACCCCTAGATGCTCCCTTAAGAACAAAAAATTGTTTTCAAGAGTAGGTTACAAAGAGAGGAAGAGTTCCTGAAACTTATTTCAGGGAAAGTAGGAAGGCAATACTTAATAGAGTGAGAAATAGATTGGCGTATGGTTTGTCTTAGGACGAATTGGAGAAAAGTTATAAACATTGCAGAGGAGTAGATTTGCTATTTCATATGTTCTAGACGCCTTTTCTAGTCATTTTTCCGTATATTATGTATTGATTTATTTTCTCTTATTTGTTTTTCTTTTCCCTCAATCTTTTCTTGCTTTTTATTTGGGTTCATCAATCCACGACCTCAATTAATATGGGATAAAGGTGATGTTGATGTTAACTTGTTGCATGTGCTAAACAACCTCTTTAAAAACATGTTGCATATTGTCATATAGTCATATATTTCCATAATATATATGTATATATAGATCACTTATCGACCTAGTTGGACCTTAAAAACCTTAAACCTCTCTCTTTGATTGACATCTGTTTTTGAAGACATTGATTGTGCTTGTCCACTGAAAATTAGAAAAAAAAAAGTAAATGATCTAATGATGAGCTAATAGTGTTCCTGATGTCAATTAAATAAAATTTTGTTTAAGCATCAACTATATGCTATGTTAAAGATTGTTTGGATAAGTATTGTCAGATACTTTGGACTGATGACAAAGTATTGTTGTGGAGTTTTTTAGCTTGTTTTCGTGCTTATATTCTGAAGTTTACATATCAATTAGCTCAGCTGGTAGTACTCATCGAGACATTGAGTGGTCTCCTTGCATTTCACAGCTTTCCCATTATTCATGATGTGCCATTATCATTTTACTGTGCTTGTTCTTTATTTCGTTGTTTGTGCTGGTTACTTATCAAGTGCTTTTTTCTTCTCTCTCTCTCTCTCATTCCTGAAATTTATGTGCTTGAGTGAGGGGTTTGATGATTGTTTCTTTTTGTTTTCAATATGTAGATTTTGCAAACTATAGTTTCTCGGGCTCAAGACAAAACACGGTCCATGAAAACTCTTAGTACTAAGGAGGTAATTTGCTCCTGGTTGAGTAAATTCTGTGAATTAGTACCTGCACATAGCTTCTATGAAATTATCTTAAAGCAATAGAGCTGAAAACCTTTGTATATAATTAGATTCTTTAACAGAGTAGTTAATTTATAACAAATGATTTCTAGCTCATTTTCTTTTATTCTACTGAAAATGCTTTAACATTTATTATAGTTCTGAGCCTCGGACATTTTATATATATGCATGTTAATTGTTCAAGGAAACCCTATAAATTCTCGTAGGTAATTATATTATTGTCATATATCCATTTCTGCTGGATTCATCTATCTATAATTACACAAGTGTGGATCTGACGTAGATATAGGATATATAAATTTTGCATGTGATACCAACTACCAAGCTGATGCAGAGGGGAAAAGCAAAGGCAGTAGCTTGAGACAGAGTTAGAGTTGAGGGATAAGGGAATCAAATTTGGAACTTGGAACGTTGGAATAATTGAATAAGGGTTCTAGGATTTAGAAAACTCTAGATTTGGAATTCATCAGACTTCAAGGAAAGTCATTTGCCAGACATGAGTGAAAATACAAGATTTATCTTCTTTTTTTTTTTCACGTAACAAGGCCTTTTATAGGCATACTAACACTTGACTGGCAAGTAAACAGTCTTCCAAGACTTTGCTCAATCCTAATAGGACTTCAATTCTATCATGATTACCTTAAAAAAAATGTCAAATAACTAAATAATATCCGCAAAAAATTGTCAGTCAAAGTTATATTATAATAATGATATAAATTACACAATTCTCTGGTTACACAATTGTTTTTGGAAGAGAATATGAGTGAAAAAGTAGAAATCACAAAAACAAACTTGAAGAAAACGAGAGCAAAAGAGGCTAAAATGGCAATGCAGGTGTCTGATCTATTTGCAAGTCAGAAACAAAAACTCTTTTAAAGCAACCATGAACAGAAGCTACATGGCACCCGAGAGAAGTCATAAATGCAATCCTATCCCATAAAATATGCAGACAAAAAGAGATGTCCTTGATGATGCTAGCATTCCACTTCAACCATTGCACAACCCACATGCTTCTTCTATGTTTTTGCCTCCTTTTTATTTTGAAAACCATTGTTGTTAAAATCGCAAGATAAAAGTAGGATCGTACTATCCTACAGTTTCCCCACCATGGCCGATTCAAATTGCACATAAAATCGGTCTGAATCAAGATCGTACAGGATCGACTAGCAAGAGTGTAAAGACGGTAGGATCCTGCGATACCACTGTTGAAACGATTTTAAAATTTTCAAACCTGTTTGTCTTCTGATCTGGACAATAAAAAATACCCATAACCCAAAAATTAAAAAATAAAATCACTCAGATTTTGCGAATTTTTTCTCTCTCTCTAGTGACCGCGACTGCTACTCTCTGCTTCTGGTGTAGTGGTAAAACAAAACTTTGTTTACACTGTCAAAGACTTGAAAAGACCACTCAGATTTGCGATTGATTTCTTCTCTCTAGCGACCATGACTGCGGGTCTCTGCATCTAGTGTAATGGTGCGAAATCCAGTGATGCGAGCCAAGGAGCGAACATGTTGTGCTCTGTTTCTTTGGGCCTGGGTGATGTTCCATTTTTGTGTGTTTTGATTTTGTGTTATTCTCAAATCACATTCCTTGTACAGTGAAAAGAAACCCATCTCTCTGTTTCTAAATGTTTGATTTTTTTTATATTATGTTATAACCCTTTTATTTTATATATAATTATACATACCCTGATACTATTCCCCAATTTGCTGTATGGTGAAATATGAAATCTATATGTTTATCACTAATTCTCGTTTTTGTTTGTCTAACCAAATCCAATTCTCTCTCGATATTTTTGGCCTTCTTCGTATTATCTTATTACTAAGGAGAAAATTCAATCTAATTTTAATCTTTAATGATTGAAGTTGTGGTTTAAATAATATTTAATATTTATTAATGTTATTTTTTATAATTAAAATTAAAAATATAAGATCTTACAATCCGGGTCGATCCCACGATTTATGATCATCACTCCCTTCCGATCTTAGGTAAAATCTCAATTTTGACAACCTTGTTGAAAACCTTATTTTGCCAAATCCTTTAAAATGTCAAAAGATATAAATCTCCGAAGTGATTGAAAACAGGCAACACCACTAAGAACTCCAAAGGAAGGTATCCGCTTCGCAATGTAAAAATAATTTTGCCACTTGAAATAATTTGCTTGGAGTTCTAGGTGATCACTTGTTCTAGGAGGCCTTGATTCAATTCTAAGAACAAGTGGTCAGGTTGTGGGATGTGTTTTGGGTGTTCAGTTGTAGGTATCAAAGCATGGAGTAAAGCAGTTGACATGAGAATAGCGGTAAGATTACTCCTTGTAACCAGAAGGTGACAAGTTTTGAGTATGGGGAACAACCTCTTTGTTCTCCATTTCATCCACCTAGCTTGAATGTTTTATTTGATTTCCCATTAAATCTTACCATCAATATGTAAGATGGATATAAAGTACCCAAATCTTGCAAATTGTAGTATTTTCGGATTCCAATGTTCACCTAACTCGCATTTACTAAACTTCAATTTCATATTGTTTGTCTCATGCCTAAAAAGGGCAAGGCTCCTTGATTTTGCCAAGGTAAGGTTAAGGGTCAATTGTATGCAGCCTTATACTTGCATTTTTGCAAAGAGGTTTCAGTCACAAAGGAGCAATTTTATCATTGTTTCCAAGGATTGCCCTTAATTCGTCTCATGCCTACTTAATGAAAATCCTATGATTCCAAAGCTTTCTCCTTACAACTAAAGTTTAGAATTGACTTATCAACTGAGATTATATTATTTGCAAAAAGCATTTGATGTGGCATTACCTCTTGGGTGTATGGAGTAAGTTAGTCCAATACTAGGTTAAAAACCTATGGACTTAAAGTTACAACTCAATAAGTTTTCATGTTAGTTGGTGTTGCATCATACATATCCTTTATAACTCAAATATATTGGATACTTGCTCCTATCATTGCTTGAGCTGTCCACAGGACTTCTTGTGTCACCCTATCTTTGGCATTTTCTAGATCAAAGAAGACTGGGAAAAATGAACTGAGATGGACAAGCTAATTGATGAAATTTCCTTAAAATTGCTTTCATTAAGGAAGCTAGGATAAACTTCATAAATAAGTCCTTGTAAAGCTGAGAAATGCAGTGTAGTTTAATCTTGTGTACCGTTTGCTTAAGCATCCTGATGGGTTTTCGTTTTTGTGAATATAATGTGAATCTGATTGTTGGCTTTCTTTTATTGGTTTTTTTAATATGCAGTTTCGACATTTTGCTAATAAGGTTGGAAATCTTGAACGTCCATTTCTTAAAGATTTCTTCCCTCGGTGGGTCGGTTCATGTGGATGTCCTGTTTTAAGGTGTAAAATAAGTATTTACTTTTTACTCTTACTCTCATTTTTTAAATGCTTTCTGTGTTCATATTCTGATCTGTTACTTTCTGCTGCTGCTAAGGATGGGGTTTTCTTATAACAAAAGGAAGAATATGGTTGAATTGGCTGTGTTGCGGGGATGCACAGCGTTGCAGACTTCAAGTACATCCATTCTTGATATTAATCCTGATACTGAAAATCGAGATGGAGATAGTGGATGGCCTGGTATGATGAGTATCAGGGTATATGAACTTGATGGTATGTATGATCATCCAATTTTACCGATGGCTGGAGAAGCATGGCAACTGTTGGAAATACAATGCCACTCAAAACTTGCTGCTAGACGCTTTCAAAAGCCTAAGAAAGGTGTAAAACTTGATGGCTCTGATGATAATGGTGATGTACCTTCCTTGGATATGCGCTCCAGGTACATCAGTTTCCTATCAACATCGTCATCATTTGTCGAAGCTTCTTGTTGTCATTGAGTTTCTGATATTTTTTTCCCTGTGATATAGCAGTACTGAGTCCCCTTTATTATGGATCAGAGCAGATCCTGACATGGAGTACCTTGCTGAGGTTCATTTTAATCAACCAGTTCAGATGTGGGTAAGTATGAGATTGCAGTAGACTGGTAGTGGCACAGCAAGTTGGTTCTTTAGAGTTATTGTGATATGTTGTTTTACTAGGCTATGAGAGGCATTGCATATGTTCAATTATTTATATCCTCTTTTTGGGTTTATGTGGACAACCATTTTACTTACCCTGCTTGCAAATTTTTACAACTTTGTTGTCTTATATTAAAATGAATGTCCTTATACTTTTCTTGTCTTCAGCATTTGTGGTGTTTGAATATTTGATTTGATGTTGAGGTTTCATCCTCCAATAAGGAAAGAAATTTTAGTCTCCGACCTCTTTGTCTCACCTGTCATTTGATCAATAGAGTCAAACGTAAACAAAAGTGGTCAGAGTTGCTAGTTGAGCTCGGGGATTATGTTGTAAGTTTAAAGCATGACTGGTGTTGTTTGTATTATCCATATTTGCTTCTGCATGACTGTGTTTGACATATCATGAAGACGACCCTGCCCTTTATGGCAGAAGAACTTTCCACTATATAGGGATTTCCAAGTCCAAGGGAGGGACTAATTATTGCGAGAATGGTCTATGCTAAGAACCGATTTGGCATGTTTTGTTGAAACTTATGCTTAGGGGCTGATCTGTGGAAGCTGTATGCTGGTCATGGATTTTTGGTGTTCTGGGCATGTCACATTATAATTGTGACCTATTTTGGTTTCACTCTTCATGGTGGAAGATTAAGCAAAGATAGCATTACTTGAACCTTTACAAGTACTGGATGAACTTGATGTGAAGTGTTTGCAAAAGATTGAGTGTCTGTTTGAATATGTTTTTGTTTTTTTGTTTTCAAAAACTGTTTTGAATATAGATTTTGACAGTAAAAGTACCATAAAACTTGTTTGAATATAGTTAGATTTAAAGTTATAAAGAAGTTGTAATTCTTTACAAAAATGTCATTACTGAGGTTTCTTAATTACAAGATTGCCAACATAAAGTAATTTAAAATTAAAAAATAAATTAAATTTATTTACAAAAGTGCCATTAATGAATGTTCATATTTACAAAATTTCCACCTCAAAAACAAGAAAATCAAAAAACAACTTTTGAGAACATCCCTTGGTGGTTCTGCATTTTTAGTTTTTAATACTAAAAACCAATTATTATTTTGGGAGTCATTTTTCAAAACAGCCCTTTCCAAACAGGTTTTTCAACTTTTTTGTTTTAAAACTCGAAAACTATTTTTAAGAATAGAAATCAAACAGGCCCTGAATTTTCCTTGTCTGTGTCTAAGCCTTCCTTTTGAGATGTGAACCATGCCACTATGACTTGTGCCTTTTTCTAATCTATTGTGGAAACCAGAAGGCCCAACTACATAAAACTTGCAACGATGTAATGTTTTAATCTGGCTTTTGGGTTTTGTTAGAAGCTAATCATGCTGATTCATTTGTGTTGGTGTTCATGTTTTATATCTTTTTTTACATTTAAATTTTTGTAATTGGTTATATTTATTGATTCTTGATAGTTTTTATGTTCTATTAGATTAATCAATTAGAGAAGGACAAAGATGTTATTGCTCAGGCACAAGCAATTGCAGCCCTTGAGGCATCACCCCAGCTATCATTTTCTGTCGTGAATGCCCTAAACAATTTTCTAAGTGACTCCAAGGTTTCAATTCCTTTCTGTAATGTATAGTATTTTCAGTAATTGAGTTTGAATTCTAAGTTAATATATGAAATTCTTTGGTTCAAACTCAAGGCTTTTTGGAGAGTAAGAATTGAAGCAGCATTTGCACTGGCAAGTTCAGCATCTGAGGTATTTAAATGCTAGGCTACTCATTGCATTATGACTTCAAGAAATATCAGTCGATTGCTAAATACATTAAATTCATGAGCAGTGTGTCAATTGAGTAGTCTATCTTCAATTTAACTGAATAGTTTCAGTGTTGTCAGATCTTGATTTAATATAGTTATTGACTTCTGATAACTTGCCATGACTTTTATAGTAAATTTTAGTACCTAAGAAAAAAGTCATTCATTTATTCTTCAATTTTTTATTTTTTATTTTTAAATTCTATATATTGTTTAACTCCAAATGGAGGTTTAAAAGTTAGTCAAGTTCATGAGTAACTATGGAGCCAAAGATAACATTAGCTGTTGCATGAGTATTAGTAAAGTTCGTGGATATAATTAATTGAAATGTGAATTATAGTTATACTTGTTATACCTACTACAAATTCAAATTACGGTTGACACTGGATAAGAAATGCTGACAGTTCTTTCTTTTTCATCATGGCTTGATTAATTTTGACCTAATTTCATTGTCTAGCAGGAGACGGATTTTTCTGGTCTTCTCCATTTGGTGAAATTTTACAAGAATCGAAGGTTTGATCCTGACATTGGACTTCCAAAGTGAGAATGTTAAAATTATTATTTATTTTACTCTTATTTAATTTTGACAATATCAAGTGACATTTTGTTGTTGTTGTTGTTGTAAACCACTCTTGCCAGGCCAAATGATTTCCATGATTTTGCTGAGTATTTTGTTCTTGAGGTAATGCAAGGAGGTAGGATGGGTATGAAGTTATCCCTGATGTGATGTGATTGAAATATGTTTGAGATTACACATGTTCTGAATATTGTCTTAATTTTTTTTGGAGGGTCATCATATATTTTATTTTTTTATATTTTTAATATACTTGCATTTTATGCAAATCTTATGTATGATGCTACTGCATATATTTGTATTTGTTAATGTCCGCCTTTGTGAACTATTGCTTTAAGTTTTTTCTGTTATGGATTTTCATGGTAGTGTGGACATGCCATTTGTCAGGTTGTTAAACTCATGTATGTATGTTGTGTAGCTATGCTCTAGGGAGTTCGATGCACTAATTCAAATGCAACTCTTTATTGTAGTGTATTTTCGGAATGGATCCTCTCATGTCACATGATGTCGTGAGATGATCTCAGTCGTCTATAGATAAATTAACGGTGACATGAGAGTATTTGTTCTCAATGTATCGTAGGTGTATACTTTTCTTTAATTCTCACGTATCATATTATGTATCTTAAGCAATTTTGACAAATAAGCTCTATAACAGTAATAGTTGAAGTTCCATTATACAACATATATTCAACATAAGAAAGGATAAAATTATTACTAATTAACACCAAATATATACCATAGATATCTATAAGTAGGTGTGGGTATGTCCATGTAGATGTTGTACCGATTTTACCCAAATGGTCATCAATCATTGCTGCTCCATTTATCAGAAAGCAAGTGTAGCAGGTTACTTAATTCTCAAGTTACTAAGTCTGTTATCATAGTTTGTTAAAATCTAGATTTCTCTAGGGTGCACCATCTGATGGTAAAATAATGTGCTTTTGACTTTTGAGCACCTGAGATAACTTCAAATGATATTGTATGTTATCTGTTAGATGCTGGACCATCTTTATGTGCTACCATAGGTTCGACTAAGAGTGGGCATGATTCTACTTGAATTGTTTTGTTCATTGAACCGAACCAAACTGGTTTAAATTGGTTCAGTTGAAAGAGCCGAACTGATTTATTTAATCTGCATTAGTTTTATTTTCCCGAATCGGTTCAAAACTGGTTCATGTCTCAAAACCAGTTTATGATTTATAACTGGTTCCAAGCAAGTTTGGATATGCAAACCAATTCTTAACCGGTTTTCCAAACCCCTTTTTTTGGTATAGTTTATTTTTTAAACTCTTATATAAAATTAGTTCTGTTCTCAAAACTGATTCAGAAAAATGTGGATTGGTTCAATTCAGTTCGGTTATTTTGCACAGCCCTATCTTCCATTACAGAAGTATGGCTTTGACAAAACATAGCACAAATTAGCAGTTGTGCATACAACACAAGTATTCAAGTTCCAGAATACAAATGCGGTAGACCAAAACATTTAGTTAGCTGCTTAATGCTAAAAAAGTGCCAATCAGTATCTTATTATAAGTATTCAGCATTAAATAGAGCCTCCCTAATGAGAGGTTGACTAGTGGTAAATTCTGGGTGGCTTGGAGGTTATTTATCAAAGTCGGATTGTACATCAGCCGTAGGAAGGGATTGGAAATGGGTTTAATCCTAGGTTTTACTAAAGATAATTAATATTTTTAACGCACTGTTAGTGAAAAAAGAAGAAGAAAAGAACAGAAAGTAGGTCTTTAAATAAGTATCTCACTTTAGAATAGATTTACAATCTATATAATGATAGAATTAAACAAATCACAGCACTAGTCAGGCTTAGGATGGGAAGCTGCCTTTGCGACATGAGAAAAAGCAGTCACTACAGTGAAGTAGCCTCACGGCAGCTAAAAACCATGGGTTAGAATGAATGTCACCGTGCAATATGCATATCTGGTCCTATAAGAAAACTGAACCAGATATCAGATTTAACATTTATAAAGTTCGAAATGTTTAAATAAAGCTGAAATTATTTGTAGAGGATTGAGATTTTAGTATGTTGTTGAAGTTGATCAAAGATTGAGACTTGAATATACAAAAAATAAAATAAAAAACGATTGAGACTTGAAGCTATTTTTGACTAAGAGGAAGGGCCACATGCGAGCGAGATAAAGGTAGAGTTGATTTTCTTAGGATAGAATACAAAGGAGAGAAATGATAACGGTTCATCTCATAAATATAGCTCTTTTCTTTTACAACCGTCTCGTTACACCTGACGCCAATTGATATGAACCTTGGGAGAACCTCATACCAAAAACTAGCTTATATGGTAGGAGAACCCAAAGTCCATATAAACCCCACACTAGAACCTTATGTTTCCAATGTAGCACTCCAAGTCCTATACCTTACAACTGGATTGTGACATCAACCTTCCTCCTTTACCTTGGCTTGGGACAGGCATGCATGCATGCACACATACATAGGCGGAGTTAAAGGTGTTCATTTGGGTCCACCTGCCACCGAACCCAACTAGTTTGAGATAAAGGTGTTGTTGATGTTGAGAATACAAAGGAGAGAATGTCCCTAATCTCTAAATGTTGAGATCCGTATGATTTATCCATTATCTATGCAGTTATTTTAACCACATGTTTCCTCTGTTCAAAGCCTACAACACCGGAGATACTCAAAGTTCCTAGGCATTCCTGTTGAACATCATTGTTGAGAATAGCCATTAAAAATAATTTTATATTTTTGTTGATTTTCAGTGCTTAATGTATGTGTCATTGTTTTATTTATTTTCAGAATTGCTGGAATATAAATTATAGAATTATTTGTATTTTTTGCATGGTCAATGATTTGTTGTGTTTCAAAACTGAATATTGAATTTGCCTTTGTTTAAAATTCGCTTATATTATCGGTAACCTTGTGCATCCTATGATAATTTTGATTTTTGATATGGTATGTATTCTGCATGTGGTTGGATAATAAACCATTTTATCATATTATCTTTTATAACTTGCAATGAATTTTTTATTTAATAATTGTCTGTTGTAGGCCATTCCACATGCTGTAGCTATGGTCAGATCCGCTGACAAGAAAAGCCCAAGAGAGGCTATCGAGTTTGTTTTACAGCTATTAAAGGTTATTGCTTACTTTCTGCTGCATGCATTAATTTTTTCATCAGAATGACACGTGACTATGACATGGGCAGTTAAATCCATAGAACGGAAACAGTGAATTGTAATAGGACATATTTATGGTGTCTTTGTATGGATTAATCCTCAGCGTGAATGGAATTCCTTTCAAATGAACTGAATGCATCTATTAAGTTGTTTCAAATAAATAATTTTATTAGAAATTCAATTGAATTGTAATTAATTATTTGTTCCTTGTTGCCTTGAAGAGAATGGACAAGGGATTTAAGCAGTTGGTCACTTGGTTTATATAGTGGTTCTATTTCATATTTGTTTAGTAAAATAATATTTATTTCATTGTATAGTATGCAAAGAATTCCGATCATGAATTATTTTGTCTTATAGAGGTAATATAAAACCAATCATGATACTTCACTTTACAGTTTAAGTTTTTGGGATGGACGGTTCACGACAATTTGTAAGGAAAAGAATTTTCTAATCCTGCAGAGATCATTGTCTCTGTACTTGCCTCTCTGCAGGTATAGAGCTGGCTATGAAGCATGTAACCCTTGACCCTTTCAATTATATTAGGTTATACTTTAGCGCATAGATATTTTCCTCCTCAATGTTAAAAATTGTTTGATCTATCCCCAAAAAAATTGCCGTGCATGCACATCCTTGCTTTTGTCATGAGGTGCTTAAGGCTTAAGCAAGGTCATGATCCTTGTTAGAATGATTGGGCATAACTGAATCCTAAAAGCTAGCTCAAGGGGGACTACTGCTCAATCTTTATAAAGGGTACTTCGTCTTTATATTTAGCAGATGTGGGATTTCTTAACACCCCATTTCATGTCCCTCTCCACTGTCGGCTGGCCTGGCCATCCATTCCTTGGATACACACTGCCGAAAAGTCACGTATGAGGCAAATTATGTTTACAATTCTTGATGTAAGTTGTAAGTTTTTTCAATTGTATAATATGCATGTTTTTTAATATGGCTGCTATGCTTCTGCCATTTGCCTCAATGCCATCCACCGTTATTCTGTGGTGGATTTTTTGGCTTGCTGCCATGAGCTGCAATCTGCCATTGATAACCCTGTAGCTGGCCCCTTCGATCCTTATTTTATATTTAGGATTCCACTATCCAAAAACAAGGTTAATCAACTAACTTTTGTTGATTGTATCTTTTCTTTGCTTCTTTATGCTGCTGTTGTATTGCACCATTTTTGGTTGTTCCTATTGCCATACATCACTGTCCTTTGGATATATGTTGGTTTGGCAGTGAAATTACTATTTTTTTGGAAGATTGCTTCTTGCTTTTGGCTATGAAAAGTTCTATGAACAGCTGTGTGACTCGTCATTTTTATCCTCCTATTTTTCACAGTACAACGACAACAACGGGAACCCTTACTCAGATGTCTTCTGGCTTGCTGCGTTGGTCCAGTCAGTTGGAGAGCTTGAGTTTGGGCAACAGGTTCATGGACTATTTATTACTCTAGCTGATTGTCATGATTATCTGCATGAATTAATATACTGATCTGAGCTTGCCTTGTGTCTTTTTGTTTTAGATTTACTAATTACAAAGTTCCTTAAGTACCTAAGAATTAACCAAGACAAAGATGTTGAATTTAAAGTATTGGGAGATGATAATTTTGTTGGTGAGAAGTGTGGTTTGAGCTGTTCAATATCCATTCCTATGACAACCATTCATAGGTTGTTTGTTTTTGTTTGAGAGTCCATATTTATTTATTGCTGTTAATTTGTATTTGTTAGAGTGTATAATATAAACCATTTAAAAGGCTATCACCCAACAACTTAAACTTTTGGATTGAATTGGTTCTTTACATGGTATCAGTGTCTTGGTATCACAGGTTCGATCCTTACCGCCCCCATTTAATTAATAATTAATTAAGTATTGTGGAGTTTCTCAGCACAGGTAGGTAGGCCTGTGTTTTGTCCACCCTTCAAGTCCAGTGTTTTCGTGTGAGGGGGCGTGTTAGAGTATATAATATAAACCATTAAAAATGCCATCACCAAACAGCTTAAGCTTTGGGTTGAATTGGTTCTTTACGGTATTTATCATTGATATGGTTCTCACCTCTTTTATAATATTATTCAACCACTCAAACTGATTATGACAATAAGGCTTCTTTCTGACTCTAAAACTGATGACAGAGTATTCTGCTATTGTCATCACTCCTCAAACGCATTGACAGGCTTTTACAATTTGATAGGTGAAATGATACATTCCTTACTAATTATGGTGGATTTATCAATTTTACTTATAATTATATTTTACATATCTGGAATTGTCTTCTGCTAGTCTCATGCCAAGCTACAATGGAATATTGACTATTAGTTGTATCCGGACATTGACTCAGATTGCTCTTAAGCTTTCAGGGTTCATTCCTCTTGTAAGTGTCATCTTACTCTGCATCGAACTGCTGTTCAAAGGTTGACATGAAATATCTAATGCTTCAGCTCTACTACAGGATCGTGTATATGAACTTGTAATGCCTTTTCGGAACCTAAAGGCAATGTGGCAGGTTCGAATTGAAGCAAGCAGAGCACTCCTTGATCTTGAATTCCATTCCAAGGGCATTGATGCAGCATTGCTTTTATTTATCAAATATGTAGTGGAGGAGCCTTCCTTAAGAGGTTGTGAATTCTTTCCCCAAGAGAGGATCTATGGAGATGTTTAGCAAACTAGAAATTTGTTTCAGAACTGGTGAAATTAAAACTTTTTATAAAATCCATCTAAAGTTGGACTAATTTCAAAATATATATAGTTTCTCCAAATTTTGGTTTTGGACGGTTAATATTAAATTATTGTTTAAATCTGGTTTTAACAAATAAAAAAAATAATTAAAGTAAAAGGAGTGAAAGGGAGAGAGAAATATAAAGTAATTAACCTAATTTCCACCTACTCTTACTCTGTTTCTCATACTTATTCTTTGATATACATCTTTAGTTTCCCCTTTATTATGTGTAGGAAAATTTACATTCTTTGATTGCAGGGCAATTGAAACTGGCCACCCATGTGATGAGGCTATGTCAGATGAGAGATGGATTGAGTTCAAATGATGAAATCACAAGCCAGACTTTTGTCGCTCTGCTCAGTTTACTGGAAGGGCGTATGGCATTTAATAATGTCTTTCTCCGGCACTACCTGTTCTGCATATTACAAACTATTGCAGGAAGGTAGTAATATGTCTACTATATACTCCTTATAAAAATGAAAAGCTAACATGCTGATTTTCTTGCTACTCGTTGATAATTTTGTTTATTAGTAAATCAATCTGATTTGGAGTCTAATATTTTGTTGTTAGTATGTAACCAATTCACTTTCCTACTCTTTGTGTAGAAATTTAACATCTTGTCGAGGGACTTAAGTGATGCTAATTTCCTGCTTTACTGCCAAATAATGTCACTTTGTTCTGGGTGTACACACATATACACACGCATATACTTACATTATGAAGTTTTTTTATGTATATCTTTTTTCATGAATGTATTCTTGCTTATCTGCAGACCCCCAACTCTCCATGGGATTTCTAGAGAAAATAGAGCGTTGCATATGAGTCTTCCAGAAGCTTGCAACTACCAGAGGAACATATTTGTTCTTGATTCAGAAAGTAAACCTTTGGAACTGCCAAACTCTACCCAAAACCTTACACAAGATTTGGCCATGACTGAGGGTTTGAGGGATGCGCTTGACGAAGCTACTAAGGACCCACCTTGTGAAGCTCCCGATCAAGCGCAAGCTGAAGCTCTAAATGAAGTGCCCCTTGAGACTCCCAAAGAGGTATTTCCAGTACTTCCCGGGGAAGCACCAATTGAAGCTCCCAATGAAGTTTCCAAGGAAGCTGATACTGTATCCCATAGCCATGAACGAAAGAGGCCAATTAAAATCAAGGTTAAACAATCTTCTGCGACCAGTAGGGCTGATACTGATAACCAAATGATTGAACGTTCTTTAGGTGGTCGTAATGAAATGGATCACGGAGCTACCAGTTCAGTTTCAGTAGATGCACCCCAGAGGAATTTTGCCGAGACTCTTAGCATTGGTAATCACAATATTGAAGAAGTTAATTCTTGGCACAATCATGGTTCTCGCATGACGGACAGTATTGGTAGTGCAAAGTTTTTGAGTGATGGTGATGAATTGGTCAAAGAACTCCAATGCACTGCTGATTCAAGTGTAGTTTATTCACAACCTCAACCGGAGGACCCGTCATCATCTAGTATTATCCAGGATAACAATATAGATGCTGATGCACGACGATATGCCAGCCTTCAGACTCTTTCTGCTGCTAGATTCGATCTTGATGGAGAATTGTTGGGTAAAGAAATTTCTGGTCGTGGGAAAGAAAAGCACAAAGGCAAGGAAAAGAAACGCAAGCGGGAAGATCATAAAGGACGCCAAGATGATCCAGAATATTTGGAGCGAAAACGATTGAAGAAAGAGAAAAAACGCAAGGAAAAAGAATTGGCAAAACTGCTGAGTGATGAAACAAAGAGATCCTCTATAGACTTGACAAGCAAGAAAGAGGAACCTGAAGTTGACGTAGCAAGACAGCTGAAATCTGTTGAACCCGGAGGATATGATTCTAAATTAGAAATGAGAAGGGTTGATACCAAACCCGAGGCATCCGAAGGTACACCTGCTGCACCAAAAATTCGAATTAAAATAAAAAATCGAATGCTCAGCAAGTCATAGCAAATAAAATTTGTCCTTTTATTTTGTAGATGTTAGAATGAAAATCACAACGCCCTTCATATTTTCTTGGTTGTATTTTTCTTTTCATTATCCGGCGTAGTAGATCATTTAGGTGCTTAGAATTATTAATTCAATGAGCTTTATTTGTTGGTAGTTCTGTTTTCTGGTTTTAGAGATATATGATTGCAATTTCAATCATACAATATTTGGATTTTTATCGACGGATGGTATCTGACTTTCTTTAGAGCCGCATAATGGTTCTGTAACTGGAACGTATTTCGAAGAGAGAGAGGAGGAGGGGTGGGGGGGTGGTTTGTGATAACGGTTGTAAATTTGTAACTTTAGCTTCTGTTGTAAATTTATAATTTTGTTGTATTGTTCCCTGAAGTATTGCTTGTAGTGTCAACCTTTTGTGGGTTTAATATTCTATTGGGTTCCCTTTTTAGGTCCAGTCCCACTGGATTTATTAGCACCTTTGTTTCAAAGTTATGAAGTTTCTGACTCAGGACGCATGAAATGGTAAATCCTGCTAGAAATTTTATGTTGAGTGTCAAGGATTTGTTTTAAATTTTGAGAGCTCAAATGTTAAGGTTAATGGTGACTATAACAGTATTGCTACTCGGTAAAAAGGTCATTGATCCAACCTTCGTAGCTTACGCTCGGAAATTACTTATTATTCTGAAGTGTAAATTTTGAGATACATGGAAGATGGAACCTAATTTGCTTTTTACCACTTAAAGAAAAAAGGGTCGATCTTATTAATACCTTTTTGGTCTTTTGCTACGAATATTCAACCATTTATGGTTGGTTAGTTGTAGTAGACGTAAATTGTGATTTTACCTGTAATTTTAAGATGTAAATTTTTTTATTATTGTCATTTGAAAAGGATTATTCAGTAGGGGGTGTTTGGTAGAGGAGAAATTTTTTTTTATCCGAAAATTTTGATTTTTAAAAATATAATTTTTACATTCAGTTTATAATAGTATTCGAAAATTTAAAATTCAGGAAAATTTAATTTTTCAAAAATATCGTAGAATGACGCGTACCAAATATCTCCGAGCAATTACTAAAATTGAAAGTCTTTGTCTACGAAGGTAGTAAGTAGTGTAGGAGGCGGCTGCTGCTTATCATATGCTAGTTCAACCTCCAAGATCATCATCATATTGGCAGCTCAATCTTGACGTCAGGGCGAGTTTCTGTGCATAACTACTTGCCGAATCAAAATCTGACAGCGTTTAAGATCTGCTCATTTATTTTTCTTTGAAGCTGTTTCTGATAAAGGAGTTTTAGCCATGTGTTCTTTTAAGCGCCTTTGGTGGTAAAGCTTTGTTGCTTAAACATACCATCCATCATATAGGCTTGTACTCTCACCCATAGCTAAGAGGTGTCTGTCTGAGTTAGCTGAGCTAGCAGCTAGAGTCTGTGCTGTAGTGGGCATTGTTATGGTATGCAGGGGAGGGATCTTGCTCTCTGCTCCACACAATTTGGTCTATATCTATCTATATAGCTTTCCAAAAGGGTCAAAAAGAACGGCAGTACAGTGGTCCTCTTCTTCCCGTACTTGGTTGTAGTGAACTGAGGGCCCACAAAACTGCCTAGGCCTAAGAGTTACAGGGTTAGAACTTAGAACAAAGGAAACGCCTCTCCAAAAAATAGAAAATGCCTCTGATTTTTAATCTTTT